>NC_140617.1:49719152-49986652 GCF_057381915.1 Diplotaxodon limnothrissa
AGCAAGATGGATGCCAGTGTAAATGAATATTGTCTGCTCAGGCTGGGACAACGTTAGAGGTGAGACGTGCATATGCTGGACAAACACAGCTGCCAGGGTCAAAGAGGAAGTTCATGGATGCAGTGAAGGAGGGTGGGAGCCAGGTGATAGTGACAGGTTAGGATGATCTGCTGTGGTGACCTCTAAATAGTAAAGGTACACAATAAAGTACTACACTGATGTGTTTTACTGCAGAGTAGGTGAGTACAGTCAGACTTGGAGCTGAGAGCAGTCCCTTTAACTCGGGCTGTAAATGGGTGGAGTTGGCTTCACCCACAGACGGGACCACTTAGTGTAACTGTAATGCTTCATGAATGTGACTCCATAAAAGAAACATGAACCTGTCAGTGTTAGTAAAACTAATGATCACTGCTGCTTTAGTCTGGTTTGCTGTAATGAACTCGTCTCCTACATGTTAACTCTCAGACGCTGTCACAGGCTCACAGCGCCACCCTGTGGACACTATGTACATTCTGCTCTGTTTACGCACTTTGGACCAATGTAGCCATGTTTCTGCTGTCTGTGCTGTTATTTGATCTCTGAAATGGTAAATAAAAGTCACGTCTCGGTCTATCAAGGATTGGTGTTGTTACTCTGTAGCTTAGTACTGTTGTAAGTACTTTTTCTTGCATGTACTCTTTTAGGGAAGAGTTTTTAGAAAGGTCTAAATCAAAGTCACTCACTGGGCTTTTGTAAAAATCTGCATCTCTACTGAAGCAGCAGTTTGCTTTAACGGATTTGGTAACATTACAAAGACGGACAGCCGAATATTTCCTCAGACCAGGAAACCCAAGCTGAGCTGAAACGAGTTAAATCAGATGTTTTATTTAATAAGTAAAACAAACATTCAAATGGTGTCATTAAACCAGGTAAACGTGCAAAAATAAATGCTGAAGTGCAAGCTGTTAACGATTAAACGTGCAGCTAAGAGAAGAAGTGCTTCTTTACACACTGATGAGAAACAAAACAAAACAAAACAAAACATCCACACAACATCAGGGAGAAGGTTTTCCCAGAAATGAGATGCCGGGTGTGAGTAGAAGGTGAAGCAGGGCGTTTAGTACATGCGTGGCTCGTCAGCCTCTGTTCCGCTTTGCTGTGCCTCCACCTCAGCACTGCTGTCCTCACATACAGTAAACCAAACGGATCACGTGACGTGCACTCGGTGCTCAGCGGTCACACAAAGTGCTCACACTTTGCCAGAGCTTCTCTGTCACCTTACACTCCCTCACAGCCTCGTGACACAGTAACCTGGATCACTGCAGGCGGATTACTGACTTAAGGTCCACGGGCTTTAGTGTCAGCTGTGGATGGATAAAAATACCCAGCTTGGCCTGCAGAGGGAGTCTCACCGTCTGTGATCTGATTTAAAGGCTAATAGCAGTTACTGTTGTGAACACACAGTGTGCGTTTGTTGTACATCATGGAGCTGATCATTACTGTTCCCTTAGTTTATTTCATAAAGAAAACTAAAAGGAGAGAAAAGCCGTTAAAAGTACACTCGCTCATGTCCACCTCCACTGACCCCACAACCTTCAGCGGGCCACAGTAACCATGAAAGCTGCTTCATATATTCACCACACAGAGAAGTTCCCGTCTGATAATCCAAAGCTAGTAAAGCATGTTTTTCACGTTCCCATTGAATCAACACGATGTTCAGTCAAGTCAAGCAGACACTGCACTGAAAGGTCGTTTGCAATAACGATGGATGAAAATAAGCTGGGAGATATAGGTAGTGCTCCACCACATCCTGGGTCAGTACTGATCTGACCCAAAGAAGTGGCTCCTGGCTCTGGATCTAGAGGCTCTCTTTGACCCTCCCTGTTGCTCTTTATCTTTGAATGAAGTGCTGTGCACGATCTGGGATGTCCTGTCACGAAGCTTCTGCAGTTTGGGCTTCATCCTGCTCAGTGAGGACTTCCTCCAGAGGGGCATTTCCCTGGGTTGGCCCTCACTGTCCCCAGAAGCACAATCGTTGGAGTTCAGCTGGCTGAGGGGCTTCATGTTAGAGATCCTCCAGCGTCTTCCGTCCCTGAGATGAGAGTTCTCACCTGCAGAGCACTCACAGCCTCCAGCGATGCTCCGTATCTCCACGCTCACGTTGTCGGTGAGGTACTGGCAGGCCTTCCTCCCACTATAGTCTCTGATCTCCACATCTGCATTGTAGGTTCTGACCAGAAGCTTGACCACCTCCACGTGACCGTGCATGGCGGCGATGTGCAGAGGTGTGTAGCCGGTGCTGGATCGAATATCAATACTAACAGAAATGTTGTGCAGCTTGGCAAAATTAATAATCATGGCTATGAGCTCAGGCTTGCCGTGCTTGGCGGCCCAGTGCAGGCAGGTGAAGCCAGTCACAAAATCCTTCTTCAGGATGAGGCTGGGTTCTGCGGTGAGGAGGCGATGCAAGCTGCTCCACTGCCCGTCTGAAGCGCACATCATCCACTCGTGCTCCATAGGCTCCAAGGCTACAGCTGTCCTGTCTTCATCCAGGGTGGAGGAAACCATAGAGGTGGAGTCAGCTTCAGCCCTGGGGGACAGGTAAAAAGAGCGCCGAATCCCTGGGGAGCTGTTCATCATGACCTCTATGAAATGCTTGCGACTCCCTCTCGGGGTGCTGTTATCGTCACTTCCAGACAAACTGTGCGTATCTACGCGCTCCTCCTCCTGTGACTCCGGCGGGCCAAAGGGAGACCTGTGCTGGGACTCTGCAGACTTTCTGCACATGGTCACACTAAGCCCCTCTGCTGCGCTCAGGCTTTCCTGTGACTCAGCCTGCTGCTCAGCAGCAGTAAGTACCTGCCCCGTCCTACCGGTGTGTGCAGGCCCGGGTACGCTAAAGAAAGATCTCTCTGGAGCGAGCGGCGACGCTTCAGCCACTGTAATTTCTGGTACGTTGGGCTCTTTTCCAACCGGCTCCTTTCTGGACTCCCTGTCGTCTCGTCTGAAGCTTTCCCAGTTTCCCATCGCCTTCCAGCTGCTGTCCTCTGTACAAACACACCGAGGACACTTTGTCCTGTCAAATTCTTTCAGTGTTGAAATTATGCGGAACTCTGACTTGGCTGTTATTTCCGTAACCTGAACCAGGTGTTTCTCCTCACTTCTTGTTCCGCGGGCTGGCTGTAACGCATCCACTAAAACTACTCACAGCTGTGATTCACTGGACTTCTACTTGTTAAGTACCGATTGCGCCAAAGCACCATTTTTCTTTGAAACAGGCAGCGCTTATGAAACTAAAATACTCGCAGACTTTTTATTTACACGTGTACCTGTGTGCGTAAAAACCCACGACGGAGTGTTAAAGCCACATTAGGAAAATATTATCGCTCAGTTTGAGAAGAAAATCTCTTGCAGAGGCTTTTTTCAAGGCAGTAATACCCGCAGGAGTCCAACTGGACCCCACCCAGTGTTTACTGGACAGGATACTGGGACTAAACCAGAACTGATGGGTGTCTGTGCCGCACTCACAGCATGTATTACAGTCTAACCTCCTGTTTCTTACGACTTTACTATAAAGCTTTTTCGAGGGAGATGTTATTATTTTAAGTGAAATAGTAATTTGGTGTATCATGTTAATAGTTCCGTTGGATACTTTTAAACTAATTATCTCTCGCTTCACTGTATACATTGTTTTATTGTTTTTACCTCTGATATCTGCGCAAAATGCTGAAGCGTTCTTGTCCTGGTGATTTCCTCAGAGCCGTTTTCAGCTCTGAGTCAAGTTAATTTTTAAAAAGTCAGGTTAGACAAATAACCAGTTTAACCTTTTCTAAAAACAATACCTGAGAGTAGCTATGAAAATATTCTGATAACATTTACATTTCTTTACGGCTGCTCATAATTTTACCGTCACATTTGTTCATTCTCCTTTTTTGTAATTCGATGAAGTAGGAACTGTTTTTAAATCACCTTCAGTCATGTATGTATTATTGTAGGGTCTGCCTTACAAAGCGCCTGAGACGACTGCTGTTGTGATTTGGTGCTGTATAAATAAAGTTGAATTGAAAATCTGTTTGTCTTCTGGGATTCTCTCACTTTGTAAATATAAATAAACAAGTTGACTTTTTCATTACCTGAACAGGATTTTTTTCCACCATCATTTAAACTTTATGCGTTAAATTTCCACCATTTGTGTCAGAGAGTTAGTTCTGTTCCAGGTTTGAAAGTAATAGTGACGCCACAATGATCAATAATTTTTATATTAAGGAGTGCGCATGCGTCAACCGGCATGCAGCCTGTTTCAGTTGCTCCCGCTTTTCTCTCCATACTTTGTCTTACTTTTAGTTAAAGTGCTCTGATTCAGATGAATGGCAGCTGCAGAGATGTTGGCTTGCGACACATTTAACAAATATCTTGGGTAACAAACCAAAAACGAATTCTTGATCAACAATTTCATTTGGGTCTGATCCATGAAAACCAGCTTATTATGGGGTTAAAATGTGTCCATACACCAATTACATTATTATTATTCAATTAAATTCAATGTTATTTATGTAGCACCAAATCACAGCAACAGTTGTCCTGAGATGCGTATTAAAAGAATCTTTGGATTGTGTTCATGGTATAAATAGGAGACTACCACACCATTCATCAGGGCCACAACTAACACCAGCTAATGTAAAGTCATCTGGGTATTTTGCTTTTAGATCTCCAATAACATCTCCAGTAATATCTTGTTCTTAGAGTCTCCATTATATCCACAAACATTCAAACGAATAAAGACAGACTGTTCGACATTCAAAACTGCAGAAATCCAGTTTGTTTCCTGGGAAACTGTTCAGGTGTACGGCTAATAAAACTGTCCCTCTATCATTGATTACGCCAAAAGTTCGAGTCTTCCTTACTGGAATTAATTTTATTGTAGAACGACTCAGAGTTCATCATTAGTTTACTTCAACATGATTTCTTCTTGAATCAGTCGCACATGAATATGACACAACATCTCCTCTTAGTTTCACAGGGTTACCTTTTCTCTTCACGACTCTTCAATCACAACATAATCTAAAATCCCCTTTTCAGTCGTACATGGTAAAGTCGGGGCTTCTCACATATAACACACTACCTGCTGCGCTCTCACAGCAGTGATAACAATGCTCCTGGGAGTCAGGGTCAAAAGGTCAGGCCTACAAATCCTTTCCATCACTCAGACTACATTTCTCATTCATGAGTTTGATTATATTCTGATTAGGATTTATTTTATTTATTTAAGTATTTATTTTCATTGTCAGAGAACAATGAAATTGCGTTTGGGGCTTCCGTACAACCCGTAAATAAAATAATGAAGAAAATAATAAATACCCCTTAATTCAATTCAATTCAATTCAATTTTATTTATATAGCGCCAAATCACAACAAAAGTCGCCTTAAATATTTACACTTAAAACCCAAGTGTAAATATTTAACCCAGTGTGACTCCAGTGCAATAAGACAATCCTTAGCAACAACATGAGAACATGACAAGTAATGTTCATAAGAAATTCAGACAAAGACCTGAGAAACATGACAAAGTACAACAATGCAACCCATTCAATATTATTGTACTGTGAGATATGATAGTTATCTATTTAAGAAAGAGAATAAAGATATGATGCACCAATGCAGCCCAGCTCAGTGCTATTAAGAAGTTGGATATGGTTATTGTCCGTGATTAACCATGATTCAGCTACACGTTGCTGCTGCCACCAAATAAAACCATTCTGATGGTAAACCAGCAAACAGTGTCCAGTTAAACCTACTGATCGAGACGTTATCTGTGAAAAACACAATAAGTGTTAAAGCTAGGGCTGAACGATTATGGAAAATAATCTAATTGCGATTTTTTGCCCCAATATTGCGATTGCGATGCGATATGCGATTATTTTTTAAGGTCTTTGTCTTCTGTATTATTAAACAAAGACAAGCAATACATCATATAGTATGGCCAATACTATATTACATTAATTTTAAACTGTTCTTTCCTGGAAGACAGACCTCTGTTATGATGACATGAGGTGATGCATGAATTGATGACTGACATTTTTATTTAACTTCTTCAATCACAACATTATATTTGAACATACACAATAGTTTATTTTTAGCTTACAAACATCTGAGCATAAAGTGCTGACAAGGAACCCTGGTGTAAACATTAAAATGAAAGTCAGTACAATGTGCAGATTGCAGAAATATACATAAACAAAATCAGTGGCTTTACCACACTCAGTTTTTCGACATCTGTGAACTACTAGACAGTCATTAAATTAAAAAATAATATTAAATAAATAAAACTAATAAATAAAAAATACACACATCTTACTGATCTCTGCAGTCAGTAACATTACACATAAAGTGCAAACATAATAGCAATTGTATAAACACACACACAAACACGCCTTTAAAGTTTAAAGGCGTGAAATTGGACGGTCTAGTTCTGATTAGCGTCACCGCTGTCTCGGTGGAGTTTAATAAACTCGGCCGTCTGCTTCTTGCTATCTAAAATATAACCAGACACTGGTGTAAATTCTCGACTGTCTCATACTTCTGTTTAATAAGTTTTCTGTTTGACGTTTAGTCAGCTGTGTGAAAACCAAGGAGGAACCCACCCGGGGGATTAATAAAGTTTTATTTTATCTAATCTAATAACTTTAATCTCAGCCAAACCGATTTACTCATGAACAAACAAAACACTGAAAAAAGCCCAACAATAACATTTTTACGTTGTCTAAGTGACTTATATATCACGTTTAACCCGAGCAGCGAAACTCCGCGGTGATCTGAAAATGATGTGCCGGGAGTTGTGCTGTTCTCAGCGACCCTCGAGCTCCCGGCTAGCTGTCGAGCTGGTGGGTAGCAGACGCCTCTGAAAACGTCGAAGCACTTTTGCAAATATGCGATATCTTGATAAACCGAGCAGATATTTGATGTTTACACAACTACTTTCTCGCCTGAAAATATGTTAAAAGTTTATTTTGTGACCCTGAAAGATTAGTATGAGTAATTTTAAAACTCAGTAGCGGCCGCCATTGCTGGAAACTGGAGTTTGGCTGGGCCGCGCTATGAATTCTGGGATATGGTAGTAATTTGGACAGCCTTCGGCGCGTCGCTGTGACGTAATCGGTCTACAAATGCGGCCTCAGGAGGATGCAGCCCATGAATTTGGACATGTCCAGAGTATAATCGCAGCCTTTGCGGTTAGAAAATTGCACTTGATCATGTCGCGATATTATCGCAAATGCGATATATCGTTCAGCCCTAGTTAAAGCGCAACATTTTGTGCTTCCCTCAGTAACACGGTATGCTAACCAGCTCAATGTGAGGCGTTCGTCCGTTTACAGCTGGAACAGTTTTGCTTCTTAGTGCTTGGGAGTATAAATCTATGAGACGTGTGTGGACGCTGCGCTCACCAAACCAAATGAAGACGCCACAGACATCAAACTGCTAGTAACTGACAAATGCTTTATTCCTCCCATGTTTGGGGCCTGCTTTTGTTACAGCTATGTACACATGTCAAACACAAGTGCTGACAGTACTGACGTGATTTTCAGAGACCACACCTCCTACGGCACCACCACCATCACATCGTGCCTTTAACTCATCTACTCCTGCCAGGTTTACAATGGTAAGTATCAAAAGTGTAAAAATCTGCTGGCATCATCCACACAGAGGTGAAAACAGCATCAGCCATGCTTTCAGGCAGCTTATAAAATAGAGGTTTGACTAAAAACAAAAAGCTGATCAGGTCACTGTGCTGTTTCTGTCAAAGCCTTCAGAGCTGGCAAGATGTCGTCTAGGTGGCTCACTCCTGTAACACACAGAGAGAAGAGCAGCAGTAGAAATCTCAGGCTTAAAGTCAGCTCGGCCAATCCCAGCCCAGGATCGTCTTAAAATCACATGACAACGAGCAGTTCACAACGAGTCAGTGCTCGGAAGGCACCCAACACCACAATGATTCTGACTGAGAGCTCCTGGAAACACCACGATCTGTTCATCTTCATGTTTCCTCAGTAATATTGGATGAGAGTCCTGGATTTATTTCTACCAAGAAGTCATTTGTAAATAAAATAAATAGAGTTGGTTGAATTTACCTAGAGTCTGTAAGATTCCTGTAACCAGGGCATGGAACACAGGGAAGAACTCCTCGTGCTGTTTCACCTTCATGATGATGCTGAAAAACAGGAGCAAAGATTGAAGCAGGCCTGAGCAGCTGCCATCTGGTAGTCCAACTCATGTGTGAGAAAAGCAAACCTGTCAATATCAATGTCTCCCAGCAGCTCAGGGAACCTCGCCATGCTTTCAATGGAGGACACCAGTCTGGACACATGTTTCACAACTTCAGCAGGAGAAACACCACCGTCTGACAAAACCACAGACAGCCCTGTTAGTCTCATGCTGAATGATGCTGAATGACAGTAATCCATTCAGTGTAATATGGAAGACTCTCCTGATTATGGAAGCAGCATGAAAAAGAAGCCGTTATGAAAGCTACTGCTGTGGTCAAGGTCAGGAGGAAGATGCTTGTTAGTAATCGAAAACAAAGAGTCACAGCCAGTGGAGACATGACACTAATCTAACCACACAAAAACAAAGAAGACGATACAGTTATACAAATATTCATTTTTGTCAGTCGGCCCCATCTAGTGGCCAAGGCGTGCATTAGCAGATAAGTGTAGGTGATGCTACCTGCAGGGAGTAGCAGTGTTCGGCAGGTCCAGGCCTCTACAGTCACTGCTCTTATGTTCCAAACACTCATTGTTTTTAGTTTACTCTGGACAGTGTGTCTGCCAAGAGTTTTAATTAAGCACTACTGTGCAGTACTTTGGAATATCTTGGATGTGAAGAACGAGCAGTTCACATCCACATGTTTATACAGTCAAACAATGGATTATCATGAGGACATTAGCACGGTGGCACGGTGGTTAGCACTGTTGCCGCACAGCAAGAAGGTCCTGAGTTCAATCAATTCCACCATCAGGCCGGGGTCTTTCTGTGTGGAGTTTGCATGTTCTCCCCGTGTTTGTGTGGATTCCCTCCGGTTACTCCGGCTTCCTCCCACCGTCCAAAGACATGCAGCTTGTGGGGATAGGTTAATTGGATAATCCAAATTATTCACAAACTAGGTGTGAATGTGAGTGTGAATGGTTGTCTGTCCCTGTGTGTTGGCCCTGCGACAGACTGGCGAGAGGCAGGGTGTACCCCGCCTCTCGCCCTATGACAGCTATCCCTGAAAAGGAGAAGCGGAAGCGAATGGATGGATGGATGGCATTAGCACTAGTACCTCCTCGTACAGGTCTACTCTGCCTCCAGGAGTGAGTTTGCTTATTTTAATGACTCTTAGTTACTTTTAACTTCAGGGTTTCAATCCAAACGAAGGAAAATGTGTCCAGGAGATGCTGATAGAAGCCCAGACTGTCATACTGCATAAATAACATCCATAACTAGGCACTGTGTGTAAGTCACCTAGATCAAGGATATCTCGAAGGTTCCTCATGGCATTGGTCATCTCTCCCAGTTTAGTGTAGACCTCATTCATACGGGGGTACACTCCTCTCAGAGAGGTGACGTCAAACAGCTTCTGAAAATGAGACACCATGGACTCCAGAGTGTGTCGAGTGGGGCTTCTGAGGACCTAACAAGGAAAGAAAACGCTGCAATAAGCAGGCTTCTCTGAAGTATACGCTCAGACATGTGAGCCACCGCGCCCTGCAGTGTCATTTACACAACAGCCTGATAAAGTACTACAAACAAGAGTAACAAACTTGTACCTTATCATCAGCCGAGGCATTTTCCAGCATGGCGTCTACAAGCAGCAACATGTCTCCAACCTCTGCTGCTTCGTCAGTGTTATAACCACCATCGCATGGTTGTAAGGGCATTAGTCTGACAGACAGTTCTTTTAAACTGCACTGAAGACCCTACGTACAAGCACGCATGCACAGGAAGTTCATCTTCAAAGCAAACGTCACATACCTAACCGAGGGCTCGAGATAGTTTGGCAGGTTGTTGGTGTTTACCTTCAGCAGATGGAGCTGCTCTGCCCACACTTTCAGTGTAGACAGGACATCCTGGAAGTCCGGTCTGTGCACTCTCACAGGACCTTTATGATCAGTTACAACTGCACTGATCTCATTCAACAGCTGAAATTTCAGGAAAGAAAAGAAGAAATATTTCTGTTATGTCAGGAAAAAAGGCTCAAAGCAGTACGTGCCCGAGACCACATCAAGTCACACTTACATGATGATAGTAGACACACAGCCGGGCTTCCTTGGCTGGGTCACTGATGAGCTCGCTAATCTCAGCTGTGCCGTCTTGTTTTGGCGAGCTCCACAGGAAGTTGGCTCTGCGAATGAGAAATGAGATGAACTCCTGGATACAGAAATTCTGTTTAATTTCAGGAACAGGGGTCAAATTCACTTTGGTCCTCTTCACACGGTTAAAGTCTGGACAGCAAAAAACTCACGAGACTCATATTTAAACACTATTTGGAGGTTTTTTGTTTGTCAGTGGGAGTTCAGTTTCTACTTAAATTGGATTTTGTGTCTATCATGAGTCACAATGCAGTGCATGACCATTTCTAATGGAGTGTGACTGACGATAGGGCTGCTCAATTAATCGAATTTTAATCTTGATTACGATCTGGGCTTTCAACGATCATTAAAAATGACTGAGCCGATTATTAGCCCCTCCCTCGTGCTTTACAGCTGCCGTGAATACTCAGAATAACACCTCTGAGCGTATATTGGGTTACATCGTAGAACAGCTGACTGCAGTTGTGAGTTTTCAGAATCGGCTCTCCGAGCAAAAAATGACAACACCACGGAGCGCAAGTTTGATACCATCATGGGGAAGCTCACGGTTCTCCAACAGGAGATTGAGAGACCAGTGTCGGTGTCGGAGTGTTAGAGAACAGCTTGAAATTCTCATGAGTTGTTGCAAAAGAAAAATTACCATCATAATGCAGCTACCCCTTGGTGCCAGCTGTGGGCTCAAGGCTGGAACTGAACAACAACTCCCTGATAACGACTGTGTTGAGTCTGTTCCTTCCCTTTCCCTGCAAGGCCACCTGGGTTGGCTGGAAGACTGTTTACTAAGCCTGGCAGGGCGAAGGACACTGTCTCAGCTGAACTCTGGACTAGGGCTGGCACGATTAGTCGACTATCAAAATCGTCGACGACTAATTTAATAGTCGACGCGTCGTTTGAAGCTTTGTAAGATCCCAAAAGACGCAGGAATAAGTAGCAGGATTTAAGAGTGTAATAACGGACTGAAACAGAAGATGGCAGCACTGCACGTACAAGGATGCCAGCTGCCGTTAAACCCCGAAGAAGAAGAAGCTGTGTCCCAGAATTCATAGCGCGGCCCTGCTCAGTTTCCAACAATGGTGGCAGCTAGTTAGTTTTAATATTACTCTTATTATTCTTTCTGGGTCACAAAATAAACGTTTAACATATTTTCAAAAGCGCTCCGACGTTTTCGGAGACGTCTGTTACCCACTAGCTCGATAGCTAGCCGGGGGCTAGGCTAACTAGAGCCGTGAGAACAGCGGACTCCCGGCAAATCGTTTTCAAACCCACCGCCGTCTTTCGCTACTCAGGTTAAACATGATATATGAGTCACTTAGATAACTTAAAACTGTTATTGTTTGGCTTTTTTCAGTGTTTTATTTGTTCCTGAGTAAATCGGTTTGGCTGAGATTAAAGTTATAGTTTTTACACAGCTGAATAAACGTCAAGCAGACAGCTGATTATCAGAAGTGTGAGATGCTCCAGAATTTACTCCGGTGTCCTGTTATATTTTAGATAGCAAGGAGTTTATTAAACTCCACCGAAACAATCTGCAAATTTCATTAAAATTCATTAAACTATCATCTTGGCTTTATTCTTAGTTAGCACCTTAAACACTTAAAGCTGTAAGCTAATGATAGTTATATAAGAGCAGATGCTGCTGGTGCAATAAGCAGTACGTTTTACGTTCAATGGATGATGATCTGATTAGTCGACTAATCGCAAAAATAATCGGTGACTAGTCGACTATCAAAATAATGGTTTGTGGCAGCCCTACTATGGACACGCACACATATACTGATACTGATAAGCACTCACTGATGCATCACCCTCCCTACCCCGGATCCAACGCCACCTCCAACGCTTACCTCCCCTCTGATGTGGACATCGGGTCAGCTGGAGGCGCAGTCGAAAGATTGCAGCGGTCCCAGATCAGATGTACACACTGGAACTCTTTCCCATGTTGCTGTCTGTGTTTATTGTGCTGTGGTGTGTTGATATCTGTGCATTCCTGTATTATCCTTCTGTGTTACACATTTTGATGTTTTTTTCCTCGCTACCTATCCTGACCTGTCTCCCCAATGTGATGTTTGTGTATTGTATGTACGGTCGGCAAGGTCTGTCATCTTGGTTGTGGGCAAAAGACCTGCAACTGACAAATCTCATCATCTCTTTACTCTCGCGCTGCTCCGTGTGGCAAATCGAGCACACCTCTCTGCGTTTCTAACACGTGTCACAACAATTAAGTTGTGGGCCTGGGCCCTACAGTGGGCCTGGGCCCTGCCTGGGCCCTACAGTGGGCACGGGGCCCTACAGTGGGCCTGGGCCCTACGGTTATTATTGAGATAATCGCTGATTAATCGACTAATTGAAGAAATATTAGGCAAATTCGTCAACTATCAAAATAATCAGCAAAGCGGTTGCTGATGGGTTTTCCGTCCCTTCTCTGTATTATTGTGGGGTGTTTGCTTTACAACAGTAAGCACCTTGAGGCGACTGTTGTTGTGATTCGCTGTTATATAAATAAATAACAACACTTCCTCCTGATACCAGGACTCACAGTGGGCCATAGAGGGCCCAAGGCTGCTTAAGAACAAGCTGCTCTTTACCACATAACTGACTTGGCAGATGTTTACACCCGATTCCCCTCACAGTACAACCTACAAGGGTTTTACAGTATTCACTGCCCTTCACTGGCTCCACATTTTGTCAGCCTTGTTTGAAACTGGATTCATAAAATGCAAATTCATAAAATAAATAAATGTAACTTTAACAAAAGTGTTCATCTTTTAGTCTGTGAAGGTTGTCAGTCATCCAGGTCATTGTAGTCTAAGGAGCTCGGAAAGAAAAGGGTCTGGATTTCTTTGAAGTAGGGGTGGGCGATATACGATAGAAACGATATAAATTTGGCCAACGATAGAGATTTAGACTATATCGCTCTATTGCGATAGCGCGTGTTGATGATGTCATCAAGCTGCGCTGGCTTTGGCCGAAAGCGTTGCAGCGGCTACAGCCATTATCATCTGCAAATTATGCCGACAGTCACAGCAAAGAGATGAAGCACTTTTGAAATATGGGGGAAGCCAAAAACTGCGCTTCCTCCACTTCCGTAACATTGATTCATTAATGTTGAATTCTCTGCAGCTGCTCTGTTCCCATGTTGTTGCAGTATATTAATGACTAACCTCGTATTGTGGATGAATGATCTCAGTTGTTCTCCTGACTGAAGTTTGCCCCGTGTACAGCATCCTGCTATGCGACTGCATTTGTCCCTGACCACCAGAATCCCTCACGTTAACTTTTATCGTGTGGAAAAAAAGTTGGCTTCATCCTCCAGCTTCACTGTGCTAATGTTATGCTAACATAGCTGTGTCGCTAGCAGTCACGTAGCACAACATTATATACCAGCTAGTCCAACTCCAGTAACCCTGCAAACGCCACTGCTGTTTAGTTTTCTGTCTTCATTTATGTTGGAAGTGATAGCAGAGCTGTACATTTGAATTAGTTAAAAAAATCTCTGTCAGAACACGGTATGAAATGTTTAGGTGGAAACTAGCGAGCTAACTTCCTGTTAACTTCTAACTCTGTTAAATTTAATAAATTCTGTTTGCATGGATGTTAAACTTAATTGTTACACCTGGTAAAGCAGCAACGCTGATGATTTAATTAAAGATGAAATAATTTAGACAGTTTAACTCTCAGTGTTCGTTTGACTTTGGGACCTGAACTGACGGAGTTTTGGACCCAGATTACTTCGCGAAGCTCCTCACTACGGCAGCGTAATGCTCTGACATCCATCAAGCAGTGCTGCTTACCAAAGTTGTACTAAAACATTTTTTAACAGATTTCTGCCAAAATCGGTTCGAGGTCAGTAAGCACAACCAGAAATCATACATGAGGCACACTCTCGATTTTTGAGAAAATTAAAGGATTTTAAGTCCTTATAGTGTGAAAAATACGTTATACAGAAGAAAAGAATATATCCTGATATATATCGTTACCGCACATGCTTCAAATTATATCGCAATATGAATTTTAGGCCATATCGCCCAGCCCTACTTTGAAGGTGTTTCATCTGAGAAGTTTCTTCAGTTCTAAGAGGAGGAAGTGGAGAGTCCCAGCTTTTATTACACCAGTTGCTCTTAGAACTGAAGAAGCTTCTCAGATGAGAGGTGAAACACACATGTCTGAACACAGACAGTGGAAAAATGTCAGTCCTAGTTTTACTGGATCTCAGTGCAGCATTTGATACAGTTGACCACAACATATTACTCAAACGACTGGAGAACTGGGCAGGTCTTTCAGGAACTGTACTAAACTGGTTCAAAACATACTTAGAAAACAGGAAATACTTTGTATCAATAGGTAACTTCACATCTGAGCAGACTAGTATCACATGTGGAGTTCCCCAAGGTTCCATCTTGGGACCCCCTCTGTTTAACATTTACATGCTCCCACTGGCACAGATTATAAAGAACAACAAAATAAACTATCACAGCTATGCAGATGACACACAAATATATATCACAATGTCACCAGGAGACCGAGGCCCTGTACAGGCTCTTGGTAAATGCATTGAGGAAATCAATGACTGGTTGTGCCACAATTTTCTCCAGCTAAACAAAAACAAAACTGAGGTAATAGTCTTTGGCGCCAAAGAAAAACGATTACAGGTCACCAGAGAACTTCAATCTATACATCTAAAAACCACAAACCAGGCGAGAAATTTGGGTGTAGTGATGGATGCAGACCTAAACTTAGAAAAACACATTAAGACAATAACAAAGTCAGCTTACTATCACCTCAAGAATATATCAAGGATAAAAGATCTGATGTCTCAACAGGACCTGGAAAAACTAGTCCATGCATTCATCTTTAGTAGGCTTGATTACTGTAACAGCATCTTTACAGGTCTACCTAAAAAAATCAGTCAGACAACTACAGCTCATTCAGAACTCTGCTGCTCGAGTCCTCACTAAGACCAAAAAAGTGGACCACATCAGTCCAGCTCTGAGGTCTTTACACTGGCTGCCTGTCCGTCAGAGGATAGACTTTAAAGTTCTGATGCTGGTCTATAAAGCTCTGAATGGTTTAGGACCAAAATACATCAGTGACCTCCTGACCCAGTATGAACCTTCCAGATCCCTCAGGTCATCTGGATCCGGTCTTTTATCAGTTCCCAGAGTCAGAACCAGACACGGAGAAGCTGCATTCAGCTTTTATGCTCCTTATATCTGGAACAAACTCCCAGAAAGCCTCAGATCAGCTGAAACACTCCAGGTTGAAGACTCACCTGTTCTCAGCTGCATTTGAATAAAGCACCAAATCCACACTTTTAAGTTTAAATTTCAAAACTTACATTTAACTACTGATTTTATCTACTGTTCTGATTTTATCTGTTTTGATTTTATATACTGTTTTGTTTGTTTGTTTGTTTGTTTGTTAAGTGGGTTTAGAGCTCTGGGTAGCTCCCCAGCTGGGTCTAGACTGGGTCTAGAGAGTATTTTAAATTCAGGGAATTTAAAATAGAAAGTAGCTCGTCCACAGAAGGACTGGTAGCTCCCCTTACGATAAGGGTTCAGATCGCGCGAACAGGTGTGAAATGTGTGTGTTTAGTTAGTTTGTTTGCTTGTTTTAATCAATTTTAAATCATGCTTTTTATTTGTTTTTGTTTCTAATGTCTCTGTAAAGCACTTTGAATCACCTTGTTGTTGAATTGTGCTATACAAATAAATTTGCCTTGCCTTGCCTTCAAGAAACTTAAAGAAGTCCAGAAGCTTTTCTTTCCAAGCTCCTTAGACTGCTTATCTTTTAGTTTCTACAACTTGGAGTCCACCTGTAGTAAATTCAGTTGACTGGATACATGTTGTGAAGTAGCACACTTGTCTATATAAGATCCTATAGTTGACAGTGAATGTCAGGGCACAAGTCCTGAAGTCCAAAGAGCAGTCTGCAGACCGCAGAGACAGGACTGTATCGAGGCACAGATCTGGGAAAGACTACAGAACAATCCCTGCAGCACCGATGGTCCTAATGAGCACAGTGGCCTCCAGATGGCTCTGAAGCTCAGACCTGGGCAAAGGTTTATCGTCCAAAACGACAATAACCCTAAGCCCACAGCTGAGATAACAAAGGACTGGCTTCAGGACCAGTCTGTATATGTCCTTAAGTGGCTCAGCCGGAACCAAGATACAAATCCAACTAGACATCTTTTGAGAGATCTGAAACTGCTAGCAGCAGCCAGTACTAGCCCTCAGCCTCCTAACAGGTTCAGAATCGCCTTGTTTTAAAGTTATTGCATTCACTGAATTTTCAGAAAACCTGACCCCTGACCTTGAAGTCGAGGTCACCAGGATTCAAACTAGTCTCCGATTTGTTTTTATTACATGTAACTATGGTATCAATTTGAAAATCCTACATCGCATTGTTCTCGAGACATCGCATTGACAATGTGACGTGCACTGACCTTGGGTCAGATTGGTCTGTTTCCTCCAGGTTCTTCTGCTGGTGCTCTGACTTAGAGGGGTAGAATGAGGCCAAATTTGAGGCAATCTGAGGTCAGATTAAGCCTCGCTGACTCAGTCAAACTTCCCCAAAAACTCACAGCATGTTCCCGTCTGCATGTCTGAGCACGTCTGGGGCACAGGCCTGACTTTTGAGCATGGGCCCTGCTACAACATGCCATGTTTGACTGATGTGGATACGCTCACTTTGACTTGGTATTGTTGTAGTATTATTTGATATGAGCCCTCCTCTACAGATCTGCACAACAGTATGGCTGACTGCCCTCCCTAGACAGTCTAGAACAGACTTTACACACTGTTCAATGATCTTGTGTGTGAGGTTTTCAAATATCTTACTGTTGATCTGCAGGAGACCTCTGCTGGGAGGCTTGACGCTGCAAAGCCAATCGCTGCTCTTCTTTTTTGGTGATGAAATGGAGTTTCCTCTGAAGCTGGGTTGCCTCCTCTTTCTGTTTCGACAGCTTTTGCTCTAGAATCTCACACCGTCTCTGAAAGTACGCAGAAGGTTTTTCTTTTACCAGTACACGGAAACTGCAAACCACTGAAACATGAAACATAACATTAATGTTTAAATGTGTGCTCTATGAGAAAACATGCAGTCGATGAAAATAAACACCTACACTCATCTTAAAGAGTTCAGGGTAGCCTGTTAAATGTTTGGGAAACAGCTCAAGGTTCAGTGTTAACTTTGGTGACTTTGTTCATTACAGATAATATGTTCACATCATGTAAACTTTAGCAGACACCTGGAGACATCTGCTTATATGAACTATAGTGTTTTTTCAGTGTTTTACATGCACAGAGCTGTTCAGCATGACTAAGACTTCCAAAAGAAATTTAATTTACTTGGTGCCGAGTTGTAAGAAGTAACTGTGGCTTCGAGTGCTTGTGCCGTTTGTTTTGACTCTTTGTAAATGCCCTTTTGTTAACGGGAAATTCAAAGACAGTGAAATAAAAAGCTGAACGACCCACGTGTGCTTCCAGTTTTTCCTTCTGCAGTTGCTGTGTGTGGCTGTGCTGCTGGACTGCCTTGCTAAGGTAGCGGTCCTCCAGATCCTGGACTCTGGTCTTCACCTTGTCCAACAGTTCCTCCAGCTCTGTGACCCTCTGACACTGCTGAGCTGCTCGGCTCATGTGCTCCTGAACCTCCATTCTGACGACACACAAAGCAAAGCATGTCTGCACCTGCTGACTGCAGTTTGTGTAGTCCTAAGGCCCTGAACGGCTCGCTGAATACTTTATGGCAACATGACTTCAAACTTCTACGTAAAATTATTAAAACAGCATCAACAAGTTAAAATCTCAAAGGGTGAGAAAAGAAGAGCACATGTAGCCAGAAGAATGTGCCAGACTCTTACTCTGGATGGCATCACCATGTCGTCTAATAACACTGTGAGGAACCTTGGAGTCATTTTTGACCAGGATATGTCCTTCATATTAAACAAATATGTAGGACTGCTTTCTTCTATAGACCTCTCTGCATTGAATCATATCTGTTATTAACCTCTGTCTCTCTTCCACAGCATGTCTTTATCCTGTCTTCCTTCTCTCACCCCAACCAATCACAGCAGATGGCCCCGCCCCTCCCTGAGCCTGGTTCTGCCGGAGGTTTCTTCCTGTTAAAAGGGAGTTTTTCCTTCCCACTGTCGCCAAAGTGCTTGCTCATAGGGGGTCACATGATTGTTGGGGTTTCTCTGCTCTAATTTGGAGTCTTTGCTTGAGAATATAAAGCGTCTTGAGGAAACTGTTATCATTTGGCCCTATAAACATAAACTGAATTGAATAGAGCTGAACTGTTGGAGAAAAGCCAAGCACCAACAGAAACTGCCCGACACTTGGTGAGCATACATGCTCCATACAGACTCCATCTCAGCAGTGTGCCACCCAGTCTCACATTTCATGCCTGTACTGGTCTGTGAGGATCAAGAAATGTGTGTTCCTGATACTCATCTGATGTTGGAGAGGTTAAATGACAGCAGGACAGGTGGTCTATACAACACTGCATATACATTATTAATATCCAGCAGTAGCATTGCACATGTGTCACTGAAACAGACCCCAGCTCTCCTAGCCACGTTACAGGACAGTCTGAGGTTCAGTCCAGTAAGATGACATTCGTAACTGCAATAATGTCCTTGGGGTGGGGGGCTATTTACAGTTTCCATGTTTAAACAGATAGTTACAAACATGTTTCACTGAAAACATCACTAAATAACATCCCAGCACCACTTAGGATGTTTCTTACACAGTGCTGAACTTACTTGAGCTGGTTGTTGGACATGACAAGCTCCTGGATCAGGGCCTGCCTTCTCTCCGAGTCTGTGAGCATCACCCTCAGAGTTGTCCTCAGCTCAGCAGCCGACTTCTTGTCCAGAAGGACCAAATCTGCAAACACACAGACAACCGTATACATTACTCATCAAATCACACTGACAAGCCAAACATTTTGCTTAAAACTCAAAGTAGAATTTATAAACAAGTAAACAACAAAAAGACCATTTAAATCATTCTTTTCATTTAAAGTTGCATGTAAATTAAATCTATTGACATTTAACACAGTAACTATATTGTTGAGCCACTTTAATTTTAAACACTCTGTCCTTAGCCGTCTTCAATTCTGATTTTTGTTTCCATGTATAGTTGTTACAGTCTTCAGCCTGATACGATTGTTCACTTTCGGCCACCGTAACACGTGACCTTTGATAAAGTCTCGTAGTGACAATTCTTACCTGCAGGACTCTTATTCTCAGCGGGATCTGCAAAAAACACCGGTTTAAAACCATGATGTTGTAAACGTTTGTTCACGTCATCCCACTCCACTTGTTCCTGCTGCAACACACACAAAATAAAATAAAATAAAATAAATACAGGCCATTTACAAACCGTCACTGACAGCGGAGTTCAACACTTTCCAGTTAACACAAATACAGCTCTACCTGAAACTGCTTGTAGCTCCACAGATAAACATATGTTTGATTTCTTGACTGTAAAGCATAAGTAGTCCTGAAGTCCATATCCACGCGTAAAAACGTCCCACTCAACGTAAACCCAGCTTTCATTAACAATGCAGCTCGTGTATCGGAGAGCGGTCGCTAAGCAGTGTATGAAAGGCGATCCAACAACCCAGCAGCCTCGGACCACCTTAATCATGCTGTTTTAATCACGTAGCTTACCTGTTTCATCGGTTCGGTCTGCAGAAAGAAATCAACAAGTGTCCAAAGGGCTTCAGTGAAAAGCTCTTCTTTTGGCGTCTCAACACAACTCGGGAACCTTCGTTTAATGTATTCTTTACTCAGCCATTCACATTCATTCACCTTAGACTCCCTAAAGTGGTTAAATTAAGTCCTTACTGTAAGTATTTCCTGTAGAAAGTCGATAAATAAACGTCCACTTAAAAATATAATTGTAATCGAGCAAACAGGCACAGACTGTGTTAGCAGCACTAGTAGCTAACAAGTTAGCGTTGGCCCTGAACGTTAGCTTAGCAAACGTAGTGAACAAAGAAGGCTGGTTAATTTAGTTTAAGTTACCAGCTGTTGATGTACACTTTGCTAATTTTTAGACATCTCATGCAGAAAATATGCTCCTTCCGTCATTCAAATAAGTGCGCGATGATGTCACTATAGTAAACCAATAGGAAGTGGTTATTCGACTTGTTCACCAATCAGCTTACACAAAAAAACTATCCGACAGGGTTTTTTTTTTCAAACAAGTGTAACAAGCAAACTATCCGACAGGTGTCGTGCCAAGGTAGGTATCCCCCCCCCTCTCTTCTTCTTCTTCGTCTATCTTGTCAAACTTCAGGTGCATTACCGCCACCTTCTGGGCTGGAGTGTGGATCGGAACAGTTTTACACCTATGGTCTCATATAAATACTTATTGCTCTTTAAAAACCCAAATATTTCCATTAGTTCCTTTTAAAGGATACTCCGGCTCAGCCCCTCACTTCCTGGCTGCTAAACAGGCTTGGGAAAGAGACCTAGGCCGCTCTAGAAATGGTCCAGACTGGCAGGAGATTTGGGCCTGTGTCTCTAGGATATCTGTCTGTAACCAAGATAAATCGTTTCAGTTCAAAATTGTGTGATGTATTGATTGTGCATACATCACACCCTCTTTAAAAAGTAAAACAGATGTAAACCGCTCCCCTGTATGTTAGATGTGAATGGGGGGGGGACTTTATGCATTGTTTTTGGTCATGTGGGAAAATTCTAAGGTTTTGGTCTGATGTTGCAACAGTGCTTTCAGTTATTTTCATTCCTGCTGTTCCTCTGGACCCTCTAGTTCTTATACTGGGAGTAATGGACAATCTGGTTTTCTAAGGCAAACACAAGAGGCTGTTCCAGTTGTTATTTTTCATCCAGAAACAATATCCTGCTCCTCTGGGGCAGGCTAGCCATCCCAACTAAGAAATCCTGGCATAACATTGTACGGACTGTATTCCCAATGAATATATAACTTGTATGCTCAACTCCATCTTGGACTCTTTCCACAGGCCTGGGACCCATATCTACGTCGGACCTGTACTGGCATCCTCCTTGTTGCAGGGCTTTCCCAAACTGAATTAATTTGCCTGACTGTTGGTCTTACTGTGATTTGTTTTGATTCCTGGAGGGGTTATGGTTTACCTCAACTGCCTTGTATGTGCCTCAAAACAGCCTGAGCTAAGTTCTGGTTTTCTTTTGTCTTTGTCTGTTACTATGAAGAAAATCCTAATAAAAATATTAAAAACAAACAAAAAAAAATCAAATATTTCCCTATAAACTACACCACCTGTGTCCCTTTGAAATATTTCTTTTACCCTTAATTGAACTCTATTCTTCTTCAATTCAGATTTGAGCATTTGTCTTTCCCGTCTATGTTTACCATATTCCAACATCACATGTTCAAATGTTTCCTGTGGTCCACAACGTTCACAATTCCCTGTCTCATTCTTGTTCATCTTTTTTAGTGTTATTTAAACCTATGTGACCAAATCTTACTCTTGAAATGATATCTTCTTTTACTTCTATGACTTCTTCTACAGTGTCCCACTGCTCTCTGTATACTATAATAATATACCTTTCCCTGCTCTGTTCCTTTAACCTCACCTTTACTGTATATTATATTCATATCTACATGACTTTTTCTTGTTGCAGCTTTTGCAAACTTATCAGCCTGTTCATTTTCATCCAAACCGACACGGAAAATGTATTTCTATTCCCGTATGTTTGACTCTATAGATTAAATGGTAAATGGTCTGTATAGCGCTTTACTTGGTCCTAAGGACCCCAAAGCGCTTTACACTCTGCACAATCATCCACACATTCACACACTGGTGATGGCAAGCTGCAGTGTAGCCACAGCCACCCTGGGGCGCACTGACAGAGGCGAGGCTGCCGGACACTGGCGCCACCGGGCCCTCTGACCATCACCAGTAGGCAACGGGTGAAGCGTCTTGCCCAAGGACACAACGACCGAGACTGTCCAAGCCGGGGCTCGAACCGGCAACCTTCCGATTACATGACAAACGCCCAACTCTTGAGCCACGATCACCCAGATCAAATGAATTATATCAAAAAACAATATTGTGTCTAGAATCCAAACACATATCACATATGCTCAATGGTGCGCTACTAGAGTCTGAGTAAGGCAAGGCAAGTTTATTTATATAGCACAATTCAACAACAAGCTGATTCAAAGTGCTTTACAGAGACATTAAAAAACAAAAACAATAAAAAGCATGATTTAAAGTTGATTAAAAAAAACAGTAAATCAAATATTTGTACTTCCAGTAGGTGTCATGGTCTGCGGTGGGTGGCTGGAATTTCCATAAGGCTCCTGAACTGACCTGGGATCCGCCCCTGGGCAGGGCCAACTCCAGCTCCCGCACACCTGGAGCCTATTGCAGGCAATCAAGCCAGAGGGATTTAAACCACACGTTGATGTTCATTCACTGCCAGTTCGTCATCAACACATGTTGGTAACAGGCCGTATACGTTAAGTTCTTGCTGTGATTCATCCTGTTAACACGACTCTCTTGTGCTACAGTTGCTGTATCCACCTTGGCTCACACTCCACCTCTGGACTCAGGATACCTAGTAATCATTCTGGAAATCTCTCTGTGCCTCACCTGCCTGCCCTCCTGCCATCACACTCCATCTGAAGCCCCGGATCTCAGGCCAGCTTTTCCACGCCACTCAGCCTCCCCTGGATCTTCATCACCCCCCTCTCAACACTCCAGGTCCCTAACTGCAAGTAAGAATTGCTGCTCTTACAACTGGCCACTGCAGAGCTGCCTTCACTACCTACCTAACTCCTATATCCTCTTCCTTCAGTGTGACTGTTCCCCACTCAGCTCCGTTCCGCATCTCAGGCCTCATTCCCTCGCCATAGCCACGTTCCCCAGGCCACGCCGCACCAAGACTCCACGTCTCGTTGTTTTTTGTCTTTGCCACGTTTTTCTCTTGCACTTAAACCTAATAAATTGTTGCATCATCTGCTGTCTCCACTCTGGGTTTCTGCACCTGAGTCCTGTTCAGTACCGGCCACCCGGCCACGTGACAGTAGGAAGCACAAATACTTCCTACTGGTGCCTCCTCTACCCAGTTTGAAGTGATTAAAACTGCTACAGTTCTCCAGTATAAACTGTTAGGTCATCAGTAATTCTTTTATTCATCACAAAGCTTCTTTCTGGAATAACAAACACAACACTTGCTTTATAATCTAACAATTACGATGCATCAGTATTTATCTCCACATGTTCTGAACACTTTTCCTGTATATGATCATATCTGACTTTTCCCTTGTGTAATAAATGAAATCAGGAGTTGTCATATATCCATGGCAGTAAAATTGAAAATGGTTCTGCTGGGTTAATATTTTTGCTACTAATTCCTGTCTCATTTATTTTTCTCCTATAATCCAACCAAAACTTCTCATGGGCTGCGTCCTCCTGAGGCCGCATTTGTAGACCGATTACGTCACAGCGACGCGCCGAAGGCTGTCCAAATTCTTGTTTTTTTAAATGAACTTTATTTAGAACAAAAACAATGACAGTCTCAAAGAGACAAGCAACATATTGAATCATTCAGAACAGAATCACACCTCCTTTTTTCTTTTCTCCCAATCAGAGGAATACACATCACTGC
Organism: Diplotaxodon limnothrissa; assembly: GCF_057381915.1. Taxonomy (NCBI): domain Eukaryota; kingdom Metazoa; phylum Chordata; class Actinopteri; order Cichliformes; family Cichlidae; genus Diplotaxodon; species Diplotaxodon limnothrissa. The sequence goes on from NC_140617.1 coordinate 49,743,102, forward strand.
CACAGTGCAGTTGGTACAAGGCTGTCCAAATTCGTAGACTCCTCCGAATGCAGCCGACAAATGCGTCCTCCTTTTTCCCGAATTTGAAGGATGGGTCGGGTGTGTCCTTCATGGCCTACCATATCCCAGAATTCATAGTGCTAGTGATGGTAAATTTGATTCTTTTTACTGAATCGAGTTTTAATGAGTCACTCACCAAATTGAATCGGTTTTTGAGTCATTTGATTCACTGAGTCAGTCGACCAGAGAGTGCAAAAAAATGTACATTTTCACTCAAACTTAATTTGTTTCTCTTTTCATGTAAATCCCACTGCTAAGTTGAATGATTCTAAAAAAACAACAACAACTATTTTATGGAGCAAAAAGGAGCAAAAACATTTCTAAAATTAAGCAATTTCCTATCAAAATTGCTTAATAAACATTTATTTTGTTTATTTTTATTTTATTAGTATTTTCCTTAAATGTGTCAAATATATATTTTCTCATCTAAATGTCCACTGAGCTGTGAGCCAGGGGGCGGTAATGCACCTTAACATTGGTTGCCAACCAAGCATATCTATATATATATATATATATATATATATATATATATATATCGCATATTTGCAAAAGTGCTTCGACGTTTTCAGAGACGTCTGCCACCCACCAGCTCGATAGCAAGCCGGGAGCTCGAGGGTCACTGATGCGGCCGAGAACGGCACAACTCCCGGCACATCATGTTCAGATCACCACGGACTGTCGCTGCTCGGGTTAAACGTAATATATAAGTCACTTAGACAACCTAAAAATTTTATTGTTTGGCTTTTTTCAGTGTTTTGTTTGTTCGTGAGTAAATCGGTTTGGCTGAGATTAAAGTTATTAGATTAGATTAGATAAAATAAAACTTTATTAATCCCCGGGTGGGTTCCTCCTTGGTTTTCACACAGCTGACTAAACGTCAGACAGAAAACTGATAAACAGTGTGTGAGATGGTCGAGAGTTTACTCCAGTGTCCTGTTATATTTTAGACCGCAAGGACCCGACGGCCGAGTTTATTAAACTCCACCGAGACAGCGGTGACGCAGATCAGAAGGCTGGACCGTCCAATTTCACAGCCGTTTACTTCCGGCCTACCCGACCTTCTGAGGACCCGGCCCACGTAGACCATGTAGACCGGGTCCTCAGGAGGATGCAGCCCATGAATTTGGACGCGACCTCTTTCTCTTAATTATACACCTTGCTTCCGTGTTTATGTCCTGAGCAGAGATGGGCAGTAACGCGTTACAAGTAGCGTGTTACTATAATCCGATTACTTTTTCAAGTAACGAGTAAAGTAAGGGATACTATTACAAAAAAGGTAATTAGATTACTGTTACTTTCCAGTAAGCACGCTGCGTTACTAAAACCGTGATTTCTTTGCGTCTCATGACAGTGACGTAAGCGTGTGCGACGTTCGTGACAACAGCTGTGTGCAGATCAACAATGGATCATATAACACGTGCTGCAGATAGTATGAGCGTGCAGCGTTTAAAGCGTGGAAGTACTGACCTTACTTTGAGTTTGATTCCGCAAAAAGTGACAAAAACATTTGCGTCTGCTGTTCACCGTGTGGGAAGAAAACTTCTTTTTACAGCGAAAAAACCCCTGAACTCCCGAGCAAACGCCAAATACGCTGCCGCTGGAATGTGAACTTCACAGAGAAACTGCCGTATCCTTCCACTGACCGCTGCGGCACACCTGCACCAGGGTAAACCTCCGCCTACCTCACTCCTGCTATACAGGTGAAAATAGAGCAACAGGACCGCTAGTCTTTGATTTTATTTATTTTCTGCTGTGTTTTACTTGCATCTATTTGAAAGACTGAGTGTAAACACACAAAATATTTTATTTTATGAGCTGGAATGTGCAGGAAATAGGTTTAAATGTTAAACTAATTTCTTCCAGTCAGAGAATGTTGCATATAATCTAATGTTTGCTTGATGCATAAAGTTAAAAGGTTAAAACTAATAAAACAAGTTTTAAAAAGAGACTTTTCCATTTGATTACATTTTGTATGATGGATTATGCAGAAAAAGTAGAATTGGGCTGAAAGATCTATCGATTTATCAGCTACTCAGGTTGTAAATCGTGTTTTTAAAAAGTAACTAAGTAACTAAGTAACTAATTACTTTTGAAAATAAGTAATCAGTAAAGTAACCGGATTACTCTTTTCAGGAAGTAAACAGTAATTAGTTAATGATTACTTTTTTCAAGTAACTTGACCAACACTGTCCTGTGTAACTGAAAATATATTCTATTTTGGTTTTATACATTGATTAATGACCTGCAGAATGTCCTTATCATATTAAGTGATTCATAATTGTCACTTTATGCTTTCTCCATCTCTAACGTGAAGACAACAACAATGTCCACAGCACAATGTTGTGCTGTGGACATTCATGTGCTTTTTTGTGCAGAGGAGTTTTTTGTTTCCTGTTCTCGTGCTGTCCTACCATGGAAGCACAGCATGAGTGGAGGTCTCTCTTTTGCCTCTTGTACCTTCCCGTTGTTATGTACTTTTCAGTGTTTTTCAAGGTCGGGGGGTCCCATTTCACTGCAGGGCAACCTGCTTGTGACAAATAAAGCTTTGATTGATTGATTGATTACATACTTTAGGTTCATTTTTTGCAGGTGGGTTTCTGACAGAGAACAGGCAGATTTAGAATATAACAGCGGCGCTCTATAGATGGATACATAAAAAGATCAAAAATTACATGTATGTGCTAACTTTCTAAACACTTTGTTACATTTATGATAAAGTAGATACAACACATTTGCGTCGGCCTTGGCTCATAGTTCTTGTCTTTAAATGAACTTTGTGTGTGTTTCAGGTCCTGCACTCTTTAAGACTAAATGAACCAGCATTGCAGCCATGAGTCACTGTGAGCATCACAGGGAAGGTTGAAGCCGCCCACTGCACCTGTAAGGCCGGAGTCATGGAGACCTGCACCCACGTCACTGCTCTTCTGTTTAATGTAGAAGCAACAGTGTTGATCTGTGGCACAAGGACTGTTACAGATGAACCTGCATACTGGGTTTTGCTGGGTAATATGACCAAGATACAGCCAGAGGTTGGCCATAAGATAGACTTCTCCTCTTCAGCTGCCCAAAAAAAGGCTCTTGATCAAAACATAAACAGACCATCTGTAGTGACAGGTAAAAGAAGCCGTCCTCAAAAAAGAAACATTCCACCTGCTACTGTGGAGGAGTTGGATCAACTGATGGGAAAATATTTCTCCAAGCATAGTTCCGTTCTGAATAACCCATAATGTTTTAATTTAGGGGGGCATGTAAATAATTTGCATTTACTGATAATGTAGTTACTAAATACCACTGTTCAAAAGTTGAATGAAGAAACAAACAAATGTTTGCCTATTTTTAATTAAAACCACTTTGTAGAACATCACATCAGTTACAATGTAGAATCAATGTCATGTATAGTTTACAAACGACAAAATGTTCACATAAAATCATGACAGCATTTAAATAATTTCACCCACTATAGCGTTCTGTAATTTACTGTCTCTTTTGAAAACCTGTCACTACATAAACAGCACAAGACTTTTAAGAGTATTTAAAAAGAGCATTTCCCCTGGTTTTACTGCCACACTGGGAACCTTTGCCATCAGAAGGGTCGCCTCTTCACCCCGACATGGATGAAGTAATCTGATTGGCATGCTGGTATGTAGCATGTGGTTTGAAGCAGGGATTTCGTAGTGCCCCATGTGTAGCGTCGGAACTCAGTCACGATGTGTTTCATTCATTTCATCGGCTGGTTTGCTGCAATAATGAAAAACAATTAGCATCTCTATAAATAGAAGGTAGTTCTGCAAAATCACTCATTAGGATGTTGTTCTAATTTGCTATGACCTCAGAGCGCATTGAAAATAAAACTAATAGGCTATAAAGAGTGATATGAACTTATTTAGATCTTACCTGAATGAAAATGTGTGGAGCACCAACAGATATCTGTGGATGATAGAGAACTGGATATCAGCTGGTCTCACAGCTGCTATCCAGGCTAGACGCCTTCTCTTGGTAACATCCGATACATGAGCTGCCTCACGTTGCTTCCAGGTGAGGAAATGATAAAAAGAGAGCCCATTTTCCAGCTTATTCCCTTCCCGAAGTGCATGCTATTGCTGATGCTATCTGTGTGCTTTCGCTCCTTTAGCCCTAAGCTTGACCTGCTAAAATGGCGCTTCGGTGGTTACGCCCCCTCCCGTGACATCACGCTCCAAAGCCCTATAAGAGGGGACTGAGGTAACACCCCTGTGGGACACCTACATTCAGAGTGAGGGTGGAGGAGGTGTGCTCTCCCATCCTGACGTTCTGGGGTCTGTCACTCAGGATGTCCGGTATCCAGCTGCACAGTGAGCTGCTGGGTCTCAAGTTGCTTAGTTTATTAACCAGTTTGTGGGGTTGAACTGTGTTGAAGGCCGAGCTGAAGTCCACAAACATCATTCTAACATAGGTGTTACGACTTCCAGGTGTGTGAGGGCTGTGTGAAGAGCTGTTATTATGGCGTCCTCTGTCGACCTGTTTGCCCTGTATGTAAACTGGTGTGGATCGAGGTCTGCAGGGATGGCAGCTTTAATGTGTGACATGATGATTTTCTCAAAGCATTTGGTAATTATGGGTGTTAAAGCAACTGGACGATAGTGATTCAAGCAGCTCACTGTGTTCCTCTTGGGCACTGGAACAATGGTGGCTGACTTAGCATTAGCTTGCGGCAGCACATAAACTGCTATTATTGTGATCGCTGTGAGCTCTCTCGGCAAGTAGAAGGGTCTACACTGAACCATCATGTACTCTGTGTCCGGGCAGCAGTGTTGTTAACTGTGTTGTTGGTGTATAATGTATATTTTATTTTATACACACACACACACACACACACACACACACACACACACACATACATATATACTGTATATATACATATTTGGTATATTCAGTAATGTGCATACATTCTTGTACATATATTTATTCTTATAATTCTCAGATTCCCATTCTTATATTTTGCTTTGTTCTTGTTGTATTTTGCACACCTCTGTTGCTTGTGAAGCTCGCACACAAGAATTTCACTCGCATGTGCTGTACCAGTGTACCTGCACATGTGATGCTACAATAAAAGTGATCTGATTTGTTGTTCATTGAGCGTGAGTTGGTGAGGAAGAGACTCGGAATAGCCGGTCTGTGTGGGTTAGCACGTAGCCTAGCCCTCAGTCCCGCTCTCTTCCCTGTGCCTCCGTCGCCTACGCCACTTCAGCGGTGGCATGGTGAAATTAGAGTCTGTGTCACTTTGGATCTCTGGGGGGAGTGAGTCCCAGTCACTGTCAGCGAAGGTGTGCAGGTTTTTGTGGTTTAGAAGCGTGAGCAGTTCAGCCTTACTGTACTGCATATGTGCTCCTGCATGTCGGAGGAAAAGTGAAACAAAAACACACAAAATAAAAAGAAAGCCGCAAAGTTGTGGAGAGCACCGGGCTGCTGTGACTGCTCGCGCCGCCCTCTTAGTTAAGATAACATCATTAAGATGTTAAATTTGCCGTTTAATAAATCAGGATGCTGTCACTGTCACTTGTTCAGCCTACTTTTCCTTTTTCTTTCTTTGGAGGACCAGACCTGGATCACTCTGTTAGAGAAGCATGAATGTTTACAGGGTGGTCAGGACATTCCCATTACCATGGCAACCATCCTTTGTCCTCCAGTCGGGCCTGTAGACTTGAAAAAGGTGGGAAGAGTGCATTCCTCAACAGGCCCAGGCCACATTCCTTTGAGGGGGTCTGTCAGTATCACAGTGTTACAGACTGCTTCCACCAACACCAGCTGGCATAAAACACCATGTTCTGGCACAGTTTCCCCGACGTTCACGGGGCCGATTGATTAAATGGTGATTTTTAGGATGGTAGCGTTGTCTCTGGAAGGAGGAGGACTGATTATAAAGCCTAATGCTATGTGTGACCAGGGTCCTTGGGCAAGTTCACTGCACTGGTTTGTTTAGGTACTAATTCTCTCTGGATTGGTTAAGCAGGCACACTCCACCCCCTGGGTGGTGTTAAGGTTCAAAATATTGGGGATGGAGACAAGAGAAAAAACCCACAATAACAACACTGGTCCGGCCGGGTTGAGTCAAACGATGATTTAATGATCACACACGTGGGAGATGGACACTGATGCAGACAGCCTCAAAATCTCAAAATGGTGGAGCATTGCTCAAACTTTTATAACCTCTGGTGCCTCCACCTTATCATAAAAGCCTAAACATTCACATGCTCTCTCTCATACAGCGCCTAAGCTACGACCTTGGCTCCCTGTTTATCTGCTCCTGCTGAAATGGGGCAGAAAACTCCAGCACACTCTGTTCTCTTCTACTCAGACAAATTAGACAATAACCTTCTGCGAACAGTATTTCTTATAACTCAGCAATATAATGCATCATAAAACAATATCATTCATTCACAACAAGTCAGCAGTTTAATGTAATGCAAATCAGTTTAACTAATGCAATAGTTATCAGCTTCTTCTAATTCAGGAGAATAATGCAAACTAAAACTACATAATAATTCACAATCTTTAATTAGGGGTATAACATGGCATAAAATAATATCATAATTTTACAATTCCCCCTGATGAGGTCATTAGAATAATGACCTCACAAACACCCTGTAGCCCAGTGTGGCCGGGTTCATCTCTTCTCACTCCGGAGGTCCTTTGTCCCCCTGACGGGCAAACCATATGTAAGATGATCTCTGTGTTTGCGCAAGTCAGGTGCAAGACAAACTATTACTACAAGGATAGCAGGTCCAGATGACACTCCCCTGTTCTCCCACAGCTTTATTTGGTGTTCCCTTATACCATTCAGACGTAGACTAGAACCTCTGTCCGAAGAGCTCTTAACCTTTATTTTATTGCTGCAGCTACCAGTGTCGTCCAGTTGGGTGATCCTCTGCTCTTAATTCTTCAACCTTAGGGGTTAGACAACCCTTCAGTCGTAACACAGATCAGGGGATTATTCTGCTCCGATTTCAAACAACGATCTGTGTATTCTCCAGAAAAAGGAACAGGAAGGTGTCCCCCTTTTTGCCCAAAAGCCTCTCGAACTTCGTTGGTCTGGTGTTCCCGGATTTCCGCCAACCCCTTCATGGTTATTGCTGTGTTTATGGGATCCATCCTTTTGTGGTGACTAGCTGGAGCCCAAACGCCATGACCCTTGGACCCAGTTGATGTCTCGGCAGTCACTGTGTCTGACTCTGCTACGGAGGATCCTCGCATCTCTGTGGCCTCGTCTGGTGTCTGTTCCTTTCTCTGTAAGAGACAGAAAACCAAAACACCTCTCTTCCTAACCCTAATAATCTAATGTTCTTATCTACTGACCTTCTAGTGATTCAGAATTGGTCTAAAACATTCAGAATGTCCCAGGGACTTATTCTAATCATATCTTATGTGTGTGTAAGCGTGTTTGCATTTAGCCCTCCGCACTCAAGGCATTTCTTACACTTTATCAGTCCGGACAGTCACGCCGAACGAAGCTTCTGACCTTCAAAAGGCCGAGTGCCAACTCGTTATAAGCACATTTGCAAGGTGTGTCTGAAAATTATTGAAACCCCTCTTTTTAACAAAAGACAAAGAAATTAACAAATCTTCTAAACGCTATTCAGTTCATTTCAATGAGTAATGATTAAACATGAAAGTGATAGTTTATGCTTTTTCACTGATTCTCTAAAAGGTCCGTCTTCTCGGACCGCTATTAGCTTAAGCTTTACCATTCCTAAATTATTAAAGACACAAATGAAGTTATAAAATGTTCAAATAATCCTGGTTTGATGTTAAAGCTCAACCTTCCCCCCCTTTTTTGACACATTCCAATGTGTCAAATCAACGGAGCTAGAACATTCAAAAAAGTTAGGCAGCTACAAAGTTTCCCAGACTCTTAAGGTGATCCGCGTGTAACGTTCTGACTCAGGTATTTAATATTTTAATAAATGTCGTTTAATTAACTGCCACTATTTAAACTAACCTTAAAGACATAATTAAAGAAAAGATCACAAAGAATAACATGATATCAGTGTTTTGTAAGCGCGTGCGGCCTTCTATGCTCGAAGCCTTTCCCCTCAATAGATCAGTCAGACATTCGCGCTGACTGTAGCTTTTAACCCTTATTAACTTGAGCACAACTCTACAATGAGCAACAAGTTGCAATATGTATAAAAATGATCATGGTTACACCTGCAATGAAAAATTATATCATTATCCTAACACCTGTAAATAGAAGATTCATCAGAGGTTATAACAATCACAGGAACACAGATGTTAGTATAAGGTCAAAAGCTTCAATAAATGATCATCGATGCAATGCTTGTTGCATGATTCTCATACAATAATAATGCTGACATTGAAAATAACAGTATAACACCCCCTTTTGTCCCGTTTCACTTGACACCTAAACGTTTATAAATGCCTCTTTAATTCTTGATTTTATTTCCCCCTTTTCTCCCCTTACTGACCACAGCAGGGGGATCTTAGTTTTGAATCAGCCATGAATCCAGCTCACCTGATTCATCAGTGAGCTCCACCATCACTGGCGTCTGACAGGGTGGTGCTGCATACTCTTCCTTTAATGTCACTATTTTCAACCTGTTAATTAGAGTGTTTAAACCTGAAGTCGACTACGTCCACAACAAGTCAATACAGCTGTAAATGTGGCCAATTATCAATCTATTACCAATCAATAACAACAGATAACTTCTATTTTATGCATGCTTTTAATCAACCACTCACCCAGAGGATCTCCAATCCCAGGAAGTTCCTTCTCCTCCTTTAATGAGTCTGTCCTCCTTCCATGCCCTGGTAACCGGTCCATCCAGAGCCATATGATCTCAAATATACATACAACAAGCCAAACCACACCTTGGTCACACCAACCCCTTTCCACCCCCAAGATGTCCAATGCCACCCTAGTATGGACTGTCAAATGTGGCTTTAACGCTGACTGTTCTGACAATCCATTTTATAACGTTCCTGGTCAGATTTGCCAATCTCTGCACCAGAGTTTTAAACGTTTCGCCATTTTCATTAGGTTTTATCTTTTATCTAGTTTCGACTCCAGATTTTCAATTTTTTGCCAGTTGTAATTAGTTTTTACCAATTCTTTGCTAGTTTAGTCTAGTTTTTATTTTCTGAAAATCCTTAGTTTCAATTTAGTTTTATTTGTGTTTTGCAAAAGTTAAGTGTAACAAAATCTCAGTTCCATCATATCAGTCATGCTCTTCTAATTATCCTTGGGTGTTGAGACTAATAACTATTAACTCTTGCCGCACCGAGTGGTCCTAATTTTGGTTAAAGTTAATTGATAACCTTTTGAAGGCGATTGTTTCACACCTTTATTTAGATGTCCCAGTCCTGTTGTCTCGGGATACATCACGCTGCCTTATCTGGGGTTAGCTATTTTCTTGGGATGCGAGTTAAGTGGGTGAGCTCTTCAACGAGGGGGAGCGTGCTCCCCCTGATGAGGTCTTCTAGGTAAGCTAGGTTAACCTTCTTGTGTGAGCTTTTCAAGTGCACTTTTAAGGTTTGTGGGATTTTTTGTTTTATAAATGTCCCTCAAGACCCCCTGATGACCCAGTAATTCATTTTTGCGCACTGTAGTACACATTTAGTTTTTGCTTGTAGCTCTCATACTCTACTTGCCACTCCTCTACGTCCTGATGTTTCTTAGAGAGGACAACAGTACCTTTAAAATTATGTCACATGTGTGGGGGTGTGGCCTTGCCAATTGTTTTTCCCACCTTTCCAAAATGGCTGGCGTGCCCACAAGCACATTTTATGGAAGAGAGAAAGGTAAGCTTGATATTTACAATTAAAATGTTTTGTTAAACTCAGATTTTTATTTTATTCAAAAAATAAACATCTGGTAAATAATTTCAGGGGTCTTTAAGAATTAGGCTCATTTACTTTCACAGGGAACATGACTAATTTATTAATGTGTGCGCTACACATTGGGACTTTATATTTATATTTATTTCACTTTTTCCTAATACCCAACTTTTGACAAAGGCGGAGAGAATTCTTAACACAATTATTAAGGGAGATTCAAACATAGATTTTTCAAAATATGAGAGGGTCAGGACCCACTAAAAGCCACAGAGAAGATTATCGAGATGCAGTGGCAGATGTAATAGAGAAAGACACAGGGCCACCTGGAATCTGTCGTCCTATCTGGTGCAAAACCAACATGTAGTAGAATCTGGAATTTTGATTTTGAGTTAAAAATAAAATATGGGTAAAATGCAGAAATGTTTTCCAGTAAAGAAAAAATAAGAGTCGCAATTATAGTTGAATCCATAACACCTAATTGTTTCTACGAGATCACGTCGTTGCTGAGAGTTATCAGTGATCTCAACGTGTGAAAGAACTCACAGTATCTGGGGTTTAAGCTCCTCTTGGCTGAGAAACCTGGGACAAACATGTGAACAAGACCTGAATAATACCAGTAATGAAGACTTCTCTCCAAAGATCAATAAAGGGAAGCCCCAATCTGATGAGAGTCTAGCAAAATATGGTTCACTCCACTTGCCTGAAATGGTTAGCAGTCCAAGGCATTTCAGTTGTAGAATGGTTGGGTGCAACAATGAAACAGATGTGAGATGAGGGAAGTGCCAAATGTTCCTTTGTGTCTCCAAATAAAATCAGTACTTCCTCAGATATCCTAAATAAATTGACTTTTGTGAAATAGAAAGTTCAGTGCCATCACTTATTCCTGAACCAATAGTTTACAATTAGTGAAGTGTCAGTGACTTCTGGGTTGGTCCCTGATCTTCATCTTATGAGATTGTTATTTTAATAACACTTGATTCATTTAAAAGAAAAAAAAAAAAGAAAAAGAAAAAAAAGAAAATATTTTCTCCCTGTTTTTTCTTATTCTCTGGGTCTCAGGAGGACATTACGTCCCTCTCCACTACAAGACTCTTGTTATGTCTACAAAACAGTCATATTAAAATCATCCTCAATTCTACTCTGGCGCTGTCTCCCGACTTTTCCTGACCTGATTCTGCGCGTGAACGGAGCAGCAACACAGACGACTCGACTAACGTACTACCTTAATTTCACTATAGCAGGGCACGCACACATCAATGCAACCAAACACATTTTGCTATAAATCCAGTTAATTTTAGTTAGTTTTGTGAACATTCAGTACAGTTTTAGTTAGTATTCCTTTTTGTTTTGATTTTATTACCGTTAACGCAAATTTTTTCCACTTCTAGTTTTCGTTATTTCATTTGTTGTCTTTAATAATAATAATAATCTCCTCTGCACCCTTGAATAAACACCATTAACATGATCAACCTTTTGCTGCTTGTTATTTCACCATGTTATTGAATCAAATACTACATGCTTATGTGGTTTACGACATTATAAATGTTTGAAGAATTTTTGAGGGTCAAATTTTGAGAATTTGACCATAGTGAAAGTTATGGCATTATCACCCCCTTTGGGGATTACCTTTTTCCATTTTTGATGATATTCCTCCCCGTTCTTTATTTTTTCAAGTACCCCTCTTCGGTGGCGAGAAACTGTTGGTGTGATCAAGCGGGTGCTGTAAAAACAAAAGCTCAGGACAGAACAGTCACCAGTCATGTACTTCATTCAAAATTAACAAATATCAAGCTTCATATTGATCCTCTGAGTGTAATGGTACATTTTAATTTGCACTTCTTAAAAACAATATTTTCTTTATTTTACTCTTGTTCTTGTGCAGCACCACCCCTCAGCACATGCCCCTGTTATTTTATCTTACTTTTAAATTGTTGACTACTTCAAGAGAGCGCCCAAAAGACGGGGACCAGTGTTTATCATTACATATCTCCATTTTGAGTGTGGCTGTCTATCATTCCCCTCTTATTCATAGACCTCGGTGGAGGGTTTTTTGTTTGTTTGTTTTTTTTCTAAAATTAATTGACTCTCTATAGTGACCCACTATGGTTAATAATAACATGCTCAGTCATGAGTGGGATCAAACCTTTTCTTCACTTTAGCATTTAATATTCCCAACAATATAATGTAATACCTTAATTAAAACACAGCTACTAAAACACAATTTCCTTAATGCAAACATCAGTAGCTCAAAATTAGCAACCAAAGGGTTCAGTCTGCAGTTCACACTGCTGTGAAGCTACAGCTCTTTGGTCTCTGTCATTCTTCTGTTCTTGCAGACAAAACAAAGCAAAACAAAACATCCACCCTTCTTTTACAGGCGGGGTGAATTGTCTGTGGACATTCAATAATCCTAAAGTCAGCACCGTTTTTGTCTCAGTATCAAGTCAGTTAAACTTTTAGTCGTCAGTCCATGACTTTTAGTCGTCAGTCATATGCATACATCCACACACATTCATACCAAAAGTTGCTGATAATGGAGTCTCACCCGCAGCCTATTCGAGGCTCCATCACCAGCAAGATGACGTCATCATTTTAAAGGAAACAGCTCCTTGTTTGTTTTTCCTTCTTTGGACTGGATTGACTCGCTGCAATCCTTTTAGGCTTCAGGATCAGTGTCCCATATAAGTGAATTTTCTCCCAAGCTCATTATAATCATGGAGAAAAAATACTTTGCGACTGTTTTCAATAAGAATATTTTATAGCGCTTTAAAGTTCAATCTCTCAGACCTGGATTAAAGAGCTGATTTGTTAAATCAGGAACTCACAAAATACCAAAATATCACCACCGGTGGATCACACCTCTCAGATGTTCTTATCTCAGTGCACTGTAACAAAAGCAAAAACAAACGTAAACAATAAAACACTCATATAATAACAGATACTGGGGCCCATTGCAAACATGTCCAAAGTTCAAACCATCTTTCTCTCTCTTAGAGAAAGAAAACAATCCAAACCTCACTGATAGAATCAACCTAGTGTCAAACAAAACCCAAAGATCAACCAAAACTCCTTTTTGCACCAACAAAACATGTTGGATTTACTTGACTCAATAGTGGACACTAGTTACACACCAACTCTTTACCTTGGCAAAAACGTAAACAACTAAGTTGAATCAACACAACCTTTTCATAATCTCTTCAAAATAAAACTCACACCATTCATTCATCATTTTCGCTCTGTGCCACTGCTCCTTGTTAGACTGTGTGAAGCACAGTAAACAATTCAGTGGAGGCTTTGAGCCATAAACAGACATCACGCACAGACATTGTTTTCATTATCAAAGTGCTTCAGACCATGTCCTCTAAATCTACACAAATGCCCTCTGCGTGGCATGAAATACATTTAAGCAATAAATAATCAATCAGTTCTTGCTGTTGTAACCAACTCCGTATTTGGATGTTTGTGTGCAGCATTTGTTAGTAAAGCATTCTTCATTGCATCAGCGTGTGTGTATGTGGATCACTTCTCAGTTCATTGAATCAACATTTTAATTTGTGTGTGTGTGTGTGTGTCATTTCTCCCTCAATCAACGAGTGCATATGTTCATATGTATGTTTCTTTTCACTCTGAGTCGGTGCATGTAGATGTGTGTGTTTGTGTGGGTGTTTGTGTTCATCACTTTCCTGTTGTAGTGTTCTGGGTAAACCACGGCCTGAAGCGTGCCCTGGGTCCTGCCCTCCTCCTTTTCAGTCTGTTTGCATCCATTGGTGCTGCTGCTCAGAGTTCTGTCCATACTGGTTCTGGCCCCAATTGAGGCAGTCCTTTTCTCCAGTGTCCAGCATCTTCTCCTTATTTCGCTCCTCCTTAACTTGACCCTTTTGCTTCGGTCTTCCTTCAGGGTTTTGATACGCAGCTCAATTGTCTGGATGTCCGTTTGTTGCTTGCAGAAGTACGACTGCTGTCCGTTTGTTTGCAGGTGGAACGGCTGACATCCAGAAGGTGTATAGGAGAGTCTGCAGCTTCCACCTCCCCAGTGGAAGACCTCAATCTTTGTTCTGTTAGTTTTACACAGGCCTCAAGGCTCTCTGGGATCCCTTCTTGCACTCTCAAGCCCACGGCTGAGGTCGTAGTCGTGGTCCCATTCCAGGGGAATGGAGTCCATGGTTGTTTGGGTGTCTCGGCCCGAGCGTTCAGTCCAGAGCTGGGCAGCCCAGGACGCTGAGCGATCGGAGGACGGCAGAGGCGACAGGAAGCCATCCCCCTAACGTTCGCTCCATAGCAGACCGGACAAATCACACTGCTCATCTAGCTCCAGGATGCTCCGGCCTGATTTCAAGTCCGGTGTCTTGGACTCCAAGCCTGATGGGTTCGATTTTCAGCTAGCTCCTCCTGGGCCATGCTCAGTTTCTGCTCTGATGCCTCGAGGTCTTATTGAGGGCAGAAACCTCAGAGTCTTTTCCGCAGAAATCAGATTTAAGTCCATTGATGTTTTCCTTGCTTTGCTCCACGGCCTTTTGCGGCTCTGCTGTTCGGCTCTTCTCAGAGGTCAGCTCCTGGCCGAGCCCCGACACCTGTGCCTTCAGCTTATTTTCTCCTGGTGTTTTGTCCATTCTGAGGTGCCTCCTGACCTCAGTTACTCCTCCTGTCTCTGGCACGCCCTTTTTGCTGCCCGATGGTCATTGTTGGTCCGTCACTGTCCTGCACAGTCTTAATGCAGAGTGGTTAAGGTCAGCATGGTTTTGCTCGGCCTCACTTTTCATCTGGGCTTAATGGGCGTCTCGTCACAGCTCTGTCAGCTGAAGCTGTCTTTTTCCATATGGCAAGAATGTAAAGAGTGTGTGAGAGGGGTGTGTCCAATCAGGCACAATGCTGGTGGCTTTGCGAGTGCCTCGTTTTCCAAATCCAGATGTTTATTTGTCACGTACACAGCAACAGAGAGAACAGTCTGTTGTTGGGATGGCTGAGCTCCTTCACGATCTTCCTGGTCTTGGTCCAGCACCGCCTGCTATAGATTGAGTGCAGGTCAGGGTGCTCGGAGCGGATGGTGCGCTCAGCTGATTGCACAACCCTCTGTAGTGCTTGTCTGTCCGGCATGGTGCTGTTCCCGAACCAGACAGTGATATAGCTGCTCAGGATGCTCTCAATAATTCCTTTATATAAGGTGGTCAGAATCGGTGGTGGGAGCCGGGCCTTTCTCAGTCTTCTCAGAAAGAAAAGACGCTGACAGAAATCTCCCCGTGTAGTGAAACGGGCCTTGGATTACCGCTCTCCGTCTCTGCTGCATGAGATCATTTTCCTGCAGCACTGTTGACATTTTCAAGTTGTTGTTGCGGGTTCAGCTGCTTTAGCATTTGGTCAGGGTCACATCAAAGATGGTAGAGGAGAGAGCAAAGATGGTAGAGGGGAGAGCAGGAGTCCAGGGTCAGCCTCGGCTTTTCCGGGCCGACAAAGCAGCCTGTAATCAAGCATAAAGAGAAAAAACAAAACAAAACAAAAACAAAACAAACGAACAGGAAAATCATGTTGTATTGGCTGTGTTACTCAGAGAGGGGAAAAACAACGGGACCAGGCCCTGTGTCAGCCTTCTCTCCCCCTTTTTTTTTTTTTTTTTTTTTTTTCACCATATAATCCTCTCATAACCCACCAAGCTGACAGGACAACACAGGTACATGTTAAAATTCTTAAGATCATGTTTAAAGCACAAAAATGGAATTTTCTTTCATTCAGTAATCACTTGTATTAATCAATCAGAAGAAAACATGTCACAATTTGACTTTTATTAACCACTAAATTGGTGACCGGACGAGCCCCCAAGCTGTTAAGGTTCAAAATATTGGGGATGGAGACAAGAGAAAAAACCACAATAACAACACTGGTCCGGCCGGGTTGAGTCAAACGATGATTTAATGATCACACACGTGGGAGATGGACACTGATGCAGACAGCCTCAAAATCTCAAAATGGTGGAGCATTGCTCAAACTTTTATAACCTCTGGTGCCTCCACCTTATCATAAAAAGCCTAAACATTCACATGCTCTCTCTCATACAGCGCCTAAGCTACGACCTTGGCTCCCTGTTTATCTGCTCCTGCTGAAATGGGGCAGAAAACTCCAGCACACTCTGTTCTCTTCTACTCAGACAAATTAGACAATAACCTTCTGCGAACAGTATTTCTTATAACTCAGCAATATAATGCATCATAAAACAATATCATTCATTCACAACAAGTCAGCAATTTAATGTAATGCAAATCAGTTTAACTAATGCAATAGTTATCAGCTTCTTCTAATTCAGGAGAATAATGCAAACTAAAACTACATAATAATTCACAATCTTTAATTAGGGGTATAACATGGCATAAAATAATATCATAATTTTACAGTGGATTCTGGAGTTCCCCACTCCTCAGACAGACCACCTCATCATCTCTGTTTCTTACAGGGGAGAGCCTCGTTTGGTCTCTAAACGGTCCACACTGTTCGAGTCCAAAGAACAAATCCTTCCAAAGCTTTCCGTCTTTCTTAGTCAAACGTAGGATAGTAAGGGTGAATATAAATAATCTACTTTAAGAAAAGATTTTCAAAGACCCAAACAACCCAAAACAAAACACTTCAGTGCATTTTATTTGATCATTATTTCAGTATTCATTAAATCAGGGACTTGACTGTATTTGTATATATTAGACACTTACATGTTACATGCTTAACAGGTAGACCTCACACATTTGGCCCCGAGGGGTTGTTTTATTTTATGGAACGATAACAAAGTGAACAATCTGCAACCAAAGAAGCTCACCTGTTAGTGGCACATGGAGAGGAAAGATTCAAGCACAGAGGGGTCAGGTTCACAGGTGCGCAAAGATGGGGCGTGTCTTCAGCATTAAACTACGAACAGCAGGATTCACATTACTTTCACTCTTTACAAATGTTAAACTAGTTAAAAATGGCTTTTGTTGGTTGCAGTCCATTCACATCCTCCTCTGAGGCTTGAGATATAAGGTCTACTGAGGTATATTACAATTATAAAAGAACAGCAGGAATCCTGGAAAAGGTGGAATTTCACAGGTTTTAACTGGTAGTAAAAAGGACTACAGTCAGGGGCGGAGCGTGGGGGTGGCTTACGGGGCTTAAGCCCGGGTTGTTTTGTCAGAAGCCCGGGGTATTTTGGAGTGTAATTTTTTCATAGTTAGATGTCTGGCTGACAACTGTATAAAACAAAAAGTACACACAATATTCGAAGCACATAGTGCACACTGTGGGAATTTACGACTGTGCGTGAATCCCCCCTGATATTGGTATGATCCAAGCTCAGGCACTAAGCGACTGAGCGAGGGGGCGGGGCAGCTGCTGCCTGTGAGTGCGCTGTTGGAGGTTGGAGAGACGGAGCCAGCCATACTAAGGAGAGCTTAAGTTTGACCAGGTACCAAAGCAAATCATTCGTACTGTACAAATAATGTAAATATGACGGTGCATCACGAAAGATTGATATCAAACTGATCACTTGACCAATATTATTTTACTTGCTCTTCAAGTGAATCAACAAATGGCGAAATGAAAAGCCGAACAAATGCTATTTTTTAGAGTCTTAGCTTACGTGTGTTTATTTCATATTTTCAGTTCTTACCCTCCCGACTAATTCGGTTTCAGTTATGTACTGAAACATAAGAATGGACATTAGAGGCTTCTTTCAAAGAAAAAACTCAGGTAAATGTTATTTTATATATTATGCTTTGTATGTTGTTCAGTATATTTCTATGCAAAACAAGAGGGATTTCAGTACACAGCAGGATATTCACATTTGTAACCAGATATTTACACTTTAGGGAGAAAACATAAAACATTTTTACTGTACAACATCAATTTAGAGTAAGTTTTTGTTTTAGATAAATATTGAAATATATTTTGAATTAGTTAAATGTCAGAATAAAGAGAGACAGAGCTTCTATTTTTTATCACTTTCATTAAATTTAGGAGTACATATACACTAAGTTTATTGTTAATTAATAAGAAAACTCCAGACGATTCCATTCTGAGCTGAAGAAGCTTCTGATAGGTTAGTAGAGTCCATGTGAGTAAATTGGTGGCACAGCTGTGGATGCATATAAGGCAAAACACAGAGCCTGTTTCTGTGACATGGGAAAATCAAGAGATGTCAACAAAACACCAGGAAAAGAACTGTGGAGCTCCATAAGTGTGGCTCAAGTTTGAATACAATTTGGTGCCATTTACAATTAAGAAATACAGACAGTTTCTCTCTTTACTCTTAAAGTTAACAAATATGTTTTTATATTTATCAATCTAAAAAAATAAACATTTAGTCTGATTTGATGTTACAATTAAAAAAGTGTTTGTTTTGATCTGAAGAGTTTGTAAATATGTGGTTTCAACTGTATATTTGATGATTGTCAGCACAAAGAGAGAGAGAGGAACAGAGATTGAGATGGAGAATGAGGACAGAACAGATGAACAAGAGCAGGTGAGACACACATGTTAGTCAAATGGTTGCTTACTAAAAGTATCACTGTATCATAGGTACTCATGTATCTCGTACCTAGTGTTTCTTTTTAGGTTTGTTATTTTTCAAATTCTATATTTATTAAGTTATGCAGGCTTGTTTGCACAACAAGGCCAAAATAATTATATAAACTTTTCTCAATCTAAATATTGTACTTTGGTAGAATTAAATAAATAAGTGTAGTGCAGGTCTATGATGATTTTTAGTGCTACTATCATCTAGTTCTGATTGTGGTTATGTCTTGGTTAAGTCCCCCCCCCCCCCCCCTCAAAAAAAAAAAAAAATCCCACATGCATACTACCCTTTAGGGCTAAGCCCCGGGTGTTTCAAATGTCTGGCTCCTCCTCTGGACTACAGTATCTGTGCCAACACCACGTCTACAACCAGATATGCTGGATTCCAGAAGTATTGTGATTTACTGCCTCTGTACAAATGAAGATGTTGGTTTAGTTGAGCTTCGCTGCACAAAGGTTGGTACTGTACTCTAGTGTAAGAGGGTTTGTGTAAGGAGAGCAGTTTCACTGCTTAAGTTGCAGTTGGGTATCTAGTTAGTGCTAGGTATATAGATAACTGCAGCAGGACCCTTCCAAACGAGACAACTAAAAACTGCAGGACTTAAAGGCAAGGTGTGTACAGTTTGTGACATTTGGGAGCAACTCCTCATTCTGAAAGGCAAGCAGCAGTCTTTTAAGCAGTGCTGAAGGATCACGTACACTATGGGAGACAGAACATGATTTCAGATTGATGATACAAGACTGAGAACTTGTTTGAGCTGACTGATCATTCGTAGTGTTGGAGATTAAGAGTTGAGTGCTAATCAAAAACACCCACAGACGACCTCTTTGGTGACATTAACAGTGTTGGATTTTCGTGGGAAGCTCTGGACTCTCACGTGGCCTGAAGTTTGCATGAATATTCTGTTTACAAAGTTACACTGTTGGGTGTAACTTTGTATCAAAACAGTGTGGTAAGAGGGAGTATTCAATAAAGTCATACTGTCAGACTTGTAGCTCAAAGATACTCGAGAGTGGTCTTGGTCTCATCTAGGTCTCGCTGTCTCGGTCCTGCGTTCTCAAATCGACATAGTGTTCGTGAGATTTGGAGTCAACCATCAGCGGAGCGGGGGGGTGGCATACTGGGCTTACGCCCAGGTCATTTTTTCAGAAGCATGGGGTCTTTTGGAGTGTAATTTGTTAGTTAGATGCCTGGCTGACAACTGTATAAAACAAAAACAGCACACGAAGCACAGAGCGCACCGTCGTAAATTCCCCCTAATTTTGGTATGATCCGAGCTCAGGCACTAGGCGACTGAGCACAGCACCCATGTGAGCGAGGGGGGAGAAGCTGCTGCCTGCGAGTTTGCTGCAGACAGAGGAGAGCTTAAGTTTGACCAGGAACCAAAGCAAATCATTCGTACTGAACTAATAATGTAAATATGACGGTGAATCACAAAAGATTGATATCAAACTGATCACTTGGTTGCGTTACTTGCTCTTCGAGTGAATCAACAAATGGACAAATAAAAAGCCGAACAACAACAATGCTGTTTATTTTTAGAGAGTCTCAGCTTACATTTCATATTTTCAGTTGTTTCCCTCCACGGCTAAACAAACTCTCTAAATCGGTTTCAATTGCGTACTGATGAACACAACAATGGACACAAAGAGCTTCTTTCAAAGAAAAAACTCTGGTAGATGTTATTTTATATATTATGCTTTGGATGTTGTTCAGTATATCTATGCAAAACAAGAGAAATTTCAATACACAGCAGGATATTCACAGTTGAAACCAGATATTTACACTTTAGGGAGAAAACAAAAACTTTTTTACTGTTAAACATCAATTTAGAGTAAACGTGTTTTGATTTAGATAAAATTCCAGTCTGGTTTTAAACCTCACCACAGCACCGAGACAGCCCTACTGAGAGTTTTTAATGACTGTTGATACAAGGCGTCCTGTGGTTTTAGTTCTTTTAGACTTGTCCTCTGCCTTCGATACGGTTGATCATGACATCCTCCTTTCAAGGCTTGAACATGTAGTTGGTCTTAAAGGCAAAGTACTTTCATGGTTCAAATCATACTTAAATGAGAGGACTTTCTCTGTCTCTATGGGGAATCGTTCTTCCTCCTCTGCACCCCTCTGCTGTGGTGTGTCCCAGGGGTCTGTGTTAAGTCCTACCCTGTTCTCTTTGTATCCGTTACCCCTGGGACAAATTTTCAGAAATCATAATATTTCTTTCCATTGTTATGTGGATGATATCCAAATCTATTTTCCTCTGGATTTGGATCTCCAGTCCCCTCTATTGCCTTTGTTCAACTGCCTGCTGATGTTAGAGACTGGCTACTGCACAACTCTCTCACCCTTAATGAAAACAAAACAGGAATGATCATCTTTGACAGTCACATGCCCTTGAAACAGCTATCGGATACCTCTGGAACAGCTTGCCGATGGATGTCCGTGCGTCGGAATCCATCCAATCCTTTAAATCACATTTAAAAACCCACCTGTTTAAGCCTTCCAAACAACTTAGTTTTTAACTTTTCCCCGGTTCATGCTTGTTGTCACGTCACCCTTTTATAACTGTATTTCTTTTGCTGATAATTGTATTTCCTGCTCCTTTACTGCTGTAACCCCACAAATGTGGCTCGTCTGTGAAGCACTTTGATGTACCTGAGACTTTTAAATGTCAGAATAAAAAGAGGGAGCTTTCATCAAATTTAGGAGCACATATACACTAAGTTTATTGTTAATTAATAAGAAACTCCAGACGATTCCATTCTGAGCTGAAGAAGCTTCTGATTGGTTCGTAGAGTCCATGTGAGTAAACTGGTGGCACAGCTGTGGATGCATATAAGGCAAAACACAGAGGCTGTTTCTGTGACATGGGAACATCAAGAGATGTCAACCAAAACACCAGGAACAGAACTGTGGAGCTCCATAAGTGTGGCTCAGTTTGAATACAATTTGGTGCCATTTGCAATTAAGAAATACAGACAGTTTCTCTCTTTACTCTGAAAGTTAACAAATATGTTTTTATATTTATCTAAAAAATAAACATTTAGTCTGATTTGATGTTACAATTAAAAAAGTGTTTTTATCTGAAGAGTAAATAAATATGTGGTTTCAACTGTATATTTGATGATTGTCAGCACAAAGAGGGAGAGAGGAGCAGAGAGGGAGAGAGAGGAGCAGAGAGGGAGAGAGAGGAGCAGAGAGGGAGAGAGAGAGAGAGGAGCAGAGAGGGAGAGAGAGAGAGAGGAACAGAGAGAGAGAACTCATCAGAACATGTATCCAGTGTAACTTTTTAGATACCATTTGTTACTTTTCAAATTCTACATTTATTAAGTTCTGCAGCTTGTTTGCACAACAAGGCTGAATAATTATATAAATGTTTCTGAATCTAAATATTGTACTTTGGTAGAATTAAAAAATAAGTGTAGTGCAGGTCTATGATGATTTTTAGTGCTACTATCATCTAGTTTTGTTAAGTCCTCAGTAGTCCTGATTTTGAACTGTTGTAGTCCTGTTTTAATTCCGGATCAGTTCTGGGTCTGGTTGAATTGGGGTTCAGTCCCTGTGTCTTGATACAGCCCTGACTGTGTTCTGCCTCGCTGCTTAATTAAAAAACTAGTTTAAGGTGTCCTGCATATGTGATATTTATTTTTTTCCTACATGAAGTCATTCTTTTTTGAACAAAACTCAAAACAGAGCCTATTAATCTTTCAGTCATTTCTACCCTCACTTCATTTCCTTTTGCTGCTCACCTCTCACACAGTGGCTCTGCTACGCTCCAATCCCTCCATATTGTGGCCAATCACATGCGAGGATATAGGATAATGTCATTGTGTGAAAAACAGAGAGGGTGAGAGAGGCGACAGTCAAGTGGAGCGTGCGTCCGTCCTCTCAGTAAGTGAGTGAGACAGTAGACAGCGGTGAGGAGGGCTGTGCGAAAGCAAAAACACATAACTATGCCTGAAACCCGTAAACGAAGCAGCATCTGGCTGCAGTTTAAAGACTGTTTTTGACTCTGTCTTGGTCTCGTCTCGACTTTGTCTCGGTCTTGGTCTCGTCTCGACTTGGTCTTGTCTTGGTCTCAGATTAGGCGGGCTTGACTGCAAGTCTAATCCAACTTAAGCCAGACTGAAGAGTCACAGACTGCTAGAGTGCTTGTTTACTGTGAAGAAAGATGGGATTGAAAGATATTGAAGTCTGCCCGGCATACCCTTCATGAAAAACTGAGCTAGACCGCAACACTCTGCAAATCTTGCAATTTAGAAATCCTGGTAACTCCAAAGTGTTCACAAAGGTCTTTTCTGACTTTTTGTTTTCCCACTGGAACTCAGGAATTATTCTTCATTCACGTTTCAGTTTCTGTAATTGATACGAAATTGACTAAAAGTAATTAAAATATTGTAACTGTTCCAACAGTTACTTGGTTGTGAACATGGCAGTTTAAGCGTGCCCAGGCATGTTAAACCGCCATGCATAAACAGACTGTAGGTGTGCTTACCTGAGAACAGAAGATGCAACGACACACATTTTTCAAGCAGATAAGACATACGAGTGTGTGTATTAGAACTCAGAAAGAAATGCTGTGTCCTTGTGAGTTTAGTCAGTGAGAGATGTGCAGCTCTGATCATTAGAGCTCCCAATACAGAATGTGAAAACAAAGGTTTTCATACTTGATTAATTTTGCATAACCATACCTGAGAAAGAACTAACAGTTTACAAAGTTGCTGCTATTCTCGGTCTGTTTTTACATTTACCCTTCGTATGAAGTTGTATAATTGACTGAATATTGACCTTTTTAACATGTAGTCCAGGCTAAGAGGGAGTAGCACAATGCTACAAAATCAAGGTAGAATGAGGTACATCAGCTGGAGAGAGCAAACTGGTCCTGCTCTATAGGCTTCTTTATCCACGCGCCCAGTCCAGCATTGTGGAAGGCCCTGAAGAGTGTCTGCTTTGCAGAATGATATTCCTTTGCTGCCTGTTTGGCCTCATGGTAGCTTCTGGGTCTCACCGTTCTGATTCGCAGCATGGAGGAGAGCTATGGTATAATGGAGACAAGCCTTTACTTAGACAACAGCAACAATGTGCAACAACCAGGAATGACTTTTTAAAAATACATCTTTTTGACATTTGCCTTTATTGGACAGTGCAGGAAGAGAAAAGAGCTCGCGCGCAGGCTTTCTGGCCAGACCTCCTGCTCACACACTTTCATTATTAATCCGGTCGTTAAGTCTGACGTCATTAGCCGTAACTGGGCCCAAACTCCGCTGCAGGTCACACAATCACTGGGACATCACAGAGAGTTAAAAGCTGTCTAAACTCTTTCATCTGTAATAAAATGATCAGCGTTGCTGCTTTACCAGGTGTAACAATGAAGTTTAACATCCAGGTATCCATGAAAACAGGATTTATTACATTCAGAGTTAGAAGTTAGCAGGAAGTTAGCTCGCTAGCTTCCACCTAAACATGATATAGCATGTTCTGACTGAGAGATTTCTGAAACATTAAAACGTACAGCTCTGTTATCACTTCCAAGATAAATGAAGACAGGAAACTAAACAGCAGTGACGTTTGTAGGGTTACTGAAGTTGGGCTAGCTGGTATATAATGATGTGCTACGTGACCACTAGCGCGACAAAGCTATGTTAGCATAGCATAAACAGTAAAGCTGGAGGACTTGATAAAAGTTAACGTGAGGGTTCCTGATGGTTAGAGACAAATGCAATCACATGGCAGGATGCTGTAAACGGACCAAACTTCAGCCAGGAGAACAACTGAGATAATCCATCCACAATACGAGGTTAGTCATTAATATACTGTAGCTACATCGTAATTGTTTAAAAACTGAGCTTTAAAATGATTAGCGATAATAAAAACCGAGAGGCCGACAGTGATCACTGACTGTTTTTAGGGGCTCGTTGAGATTAAATAGAACAAGATAAAAAGCATTAAAACATGTTAAAAACACAACAGCCGTATTAAATGCAGACTACTTTGGGCCCGGAAGCAGGATTCATCACGTCATCACTTAAAGACTGGATAGATACAGTATGCAATCTCACACTACAGTACATGCATTGAAAAATCAGCACTGTGTTACCTTGCAGTGTAGATTCATCCATCGGCTGTAGAGGGCATGTTTGCAAAGCCTGGAGGGTCGACCCAGATCATCTTTCCCAGTGGTGGCATTGATCAGCTCTAAACCCTTGTCCCCCACCGTCCAGTTCACACTGAAGTTTGGAGCTTTTCCTGGCTGACGGGCCTCTGTGTTACTTATTCCTGCATATTGGGCACATTAAACCATTTTAAAAAACATGAATGAGATAGCTGTTTGGCTGTACAAAAGGTCAGAGTTTCAGAGTCGGCTCATTGAAAACACCAATCCAGCCCACCGGACAGTTTTAGAAAAGGTGAGGAAATGTGTGTGTGGTGGAGGTGTGGTCCCTGGCGTAGCTGCAGCGGAGGGGTGGAGTGGTGAGCTCAGGGGGGTGGTACCGGGAGGCAGGGGAGCCACAGGTGGTGGCGATTGTATCATGAGTGTCTTCCTTCTGTGTGTCTATATAGTGACGGCAGAGTCGAGCGGGAGGTTGGCTGGACTGGAACGAGCTGTCACGGTGCATAGGTGTGTGTGTCGCATACTTCACAAGTGGTGCTAAAACCCAGTGTGGGATGTCTGACCCCCATGATGCGTCGCCCACTCAGCCTGTGCAGTTGTTGGCACAGATGCTGGCGGAGTTGGCGACGATGTGCCGGGACCAGGCCGTGGCCCAGCGGGAACATCTGATGAAGCTCCAGGAACATTCAGACCACCAGACCAAGGTCCTGGAGCAACTGGTCAAAAGGTGCTGCGTCGCCGAAGTCGCCGCCTCTGTTAGTGGTGATGCCCAGGATGGGGGACGGTGACGATCCCCAGGTTTTTTTGGAGGCGTTCCGTGCTACAGCGGAACGTGCCAGTGGCTGCGAGCGGAGTGGGCCCACGGCCTGCCGCCAGCCTCGTGGAGCAGCTTCGACGACGTGTGCCGGGCCATGTTGGACCGGATGGGCCTCACCCCGGAAGACCATCGCCGGCGGTTCTGTGCCTGCAAGCTGACTGGCGAGGATCGGCCGTTCGAAGTGGGGTGCTCGACCTAATTAAAGAAAGCTGGGAGGATGGTCCGAGCCCCGCAAAAAGACGAGATTCAGTACGTGTTGGACCTGAGAGGGAAACTCCACACTTTGGGGAGGTTATCACGGAAGAATTTGCTCCAGGCTCAGCAGCGTCAGCAGCGCCTGTATAACAGAGGGGCTAGACTCAGGCAATTTTCACTGGGAGACAAAGTGCTTGTATCCTTTCTGTCATCGTTGTATTTTTACTCAGTTGTATATAGTATTTGTATTTGTATTCTATTTTTATCTTATTGTATATTTATTTTATTGTATTCTACTGTATATAGTATTTTATTCTATTCTGTACAGTTGTGTACTGTATTTATTCTTATTGTATTCTAATTTTTGCCTCATAACTTTTGCACTGTCCACTTCCTGCTGTGATAAAACAAATTTCCCACGTGTGGGACTAATAAAGGTTATCTTATCTTATCTTATCTTATCTTATTACTCCCTTCTTCTAGCTCAAAGTTACTCGCCAAATGGCAAGGTCCCTTTAAGGTCACACGGCGAGTGGGGGACGTTGACTATGAGGTCGCACGAATGGACAGGGGAGGGGCCACGCAGATTTATCACCTCAACCTCCTGAAAGCATGGAGGGAGGCCGAGTCTGCTTCTCTAGTGAGCCTGGTTAAGGAGAGAGATGAGTTGGGGCCAGAGGTGCCAAATTCTATCATTCCCGCCTCCCTCCATTGTGATGACCATCTCACACAGGCCCAGAGAGCGCTGCAACAGCGCTTTGTCGACATGTTCTCCCCCCTGCCCGGCTGAACGTCTCTCATTGAGCATCATTTTGAAACACAGCCTGGCGTGATGGTGCGTTCATGGCCCTACAGGCTCCCTGAACACAAAAGGCAAATCGTTCAGAGGGAATTGGCCGAAACGCTGAAGATGGGAGTAATAGAAGAGTCGCACAGCGCCTGGTGTAGCCCCATCGTTCTCATGGTGAAGAAGGATGAGACCCATCCTTCTTCACCATGAGAATGATGGGGCTACACCAGCATCAAACTGTGACACCTCCTTCAGAACCATATAGACCATATGGTTCTGAAGGAGGTGTCACAGTTTGATGCTTATCCCATGCCCTGGATCGACGAGCTCCTGGACCGGTTAGGCACGGCCCGTTTTTTCATGACACTGGATTTAACCAAGGGCTACTGGCAGATTCCCTTGTCTGCAGAGTCCAAGGAGAAAACCGCCTTCTCCACTCCGTACGGTTTGTGCCAGTTCATCATGCTTCCATTCGGCTTGTTGGAGCCCTGGCCATCTTTCAGCGCCTCATTGACCGGGTGCTGCGTCCGCACGCTGCGTATGCTGCCACCTACTTGGATGACGTGATCATCCATAGGGACACCTGGGCGGAGCATGTGCAGCGGGTGGCTGCAGTCCTGGAGTCCCTGAGGCAGGCGGGGCTCACGACCAACCCGAAGAAGTGTGCGGTTGGACGGAGGGAGGTTCAGTATTTCGGGTACCACTTGGGGGGCGGGCAGGTTCGTCCACAAGTAGAGACCGGCCCGTGCTCTACATTAGCCGGACGCTGTCCGAGTGGGAGAGGCGGTACATTACTGTGGAGAAAGAGTGCTTGGCTATCCGGTGGGCGGTTGACTCCCTTCGCTTTATTTCCTGGGGCGCTCATTCACCCTTTGCTCGGACCACACCCCGCTGCAGTGGCTCCACCACATGAAGGATGCCAACGCCCGGATCACCCGGTGGTATCTGGCTTTACAGCCCTTTAAGTTCAAGGTGGTCCATAGGCCAGGGGCGCAGATGGCTGTGGCCGATTTCCTCGGGGGGGGGTAGGTTCGGCTGGATGGCTCCCCGGCCTCAGTTGTGCGGTGGGGGTGTGTGGGGGAGGTGTGTGTGTCGCATACTTCACAGTGTGGATTTTAACTTTTAACTGTATTTTTGTACATTTTACTAATTATTCTAATAATAAAGACCCCCACGGCCATGAATGCCATCCACACTACTGGCCCACTTCACATCAGAGTGGGCTGTACATGGCCCATGATGTAAAATGGGTTTGATATCAATGCTGTGTATTGTACACAGGTTCAAAACATGTGAACACATTTTGCCAGCCATTTTCATTACCTCATGGATTATTTTACTAATTAATTGGCAACCTTTCAAATGTTAAAAATTAAAACAAAAATTATATCTCTTGGTTTGGGAATTTTCCATAAAATCTGTGAGCAGGACCTGGTTTCAGATTCTCAGAACAATCAGGTCCGAATGAACAGATCAGAGAAATCAGTGAACTGTGGAAAACTACAGTGCCTCTCACCACTGAGCAGTGGCCTGTTCAGGCTAAAGGACTGTGGCAGCTCTTCAATCTCAGTAATCCGCTGGTACATGGCTCTGGAGAGGTGGTCGGCATGGTACAGGCTGCCCAGGATGATGCTGGAGAAATAGATGGGCTCAGTAAAGTAGCTCAACAAAGAGCCTTGAAATCCGACAACGTTCCACCTGAAGGAACAGAGTAAAATCTTCAGAGAAATTGACAGAAACAAAGAAATAAAGCAGATTAGTATTTCCTGAAAATATAAATCTGATACAGGCACAGAGGGGTCTGCTGCTGTTAGTGTCCTCCTAGATTCAGCCTCTGTACACATCAACAGGATTCCCATTGATCTCTTCCAAAACACTTCAAACTAAAGTGATTCTGCAGAGCTGGTTTTAATATTTAGAACAAATGGATAGTACAAGGCTATAAATATGAAGATGGAGTGTTAAACTTGTGCATTTAGACGACAGCATAGACAATGGCTAGTAGAAATGAGTTCACACCAAAATCTATTTTGCCTATTCGACGACCTGTACAATCAAAATTCTTCTTCGCCACCGCCTTCTTCTTTGCCTTCTCCTCTGCCGCCTTCTTCTTCTCCTCTGCCGCCTTCTTCTTCTCCTCTGCCGCCTTCTTCTTCTCCTCTGCCGCCTTCTTCTTCTCCTCTGCCGCTTCTCCTCCGCCGCCTTCTTCTTCTCCTCCACCGCCTTCTTCTTCTCCTCCTCCGCCGCCTTCTTCTCCTCCTCCTCCGCCGCCTTCTTCTTCTCCTCCTCCGCCGCCTTCTTCTTCTCCTCCTCCGCCGCCTTCTTCTCCTCCTCCGCCGCCTTCTTCTCCGCCGCCGCCTTCTCCTCCTCCGCCGCCTTCTTCTCCGCCGCCGCCTTCTTCTCCGCCGCCGCCTTCTTCTTCTCCTCCTTCTCCTTCTTGCCATTAGCTCACTCTGAATTAGGAGGAAACCAAATGTGTCCAATGATGATGATGACAGCTGAGCCCATTTCATTTAAGTTTGCCTGGCTAATGTTATCTCACGATGTGGAAGCATAAGATGCTTGTTCATAGTATTCCCAAAGTACTATTATTTATTTAATAAAACATTAAATAAAACCAAGGCTCATGGATGTACTTGGTTATTACATATTGTATCGGCCCAGCCTCTCAGCAGTGCCTTGTATAATTTTCTTTCCAGCCACAAAGGCCACCTTAGAAAGTTAGTAATTAGGGCACATATCATATTGAAGAAGGTAAAAAGGGTTAGTATGTTTATAAATGCTATGTTGAAAATCCCTTGCTCAGCTAAAAATGAACTTCAGAAATTTTTGACAAAACTCTCAAATTTATATGAGGGGGTGGGGAGGGTATAATTTTAATGTTATCTGTATATCTGTGAAGGTTCTCGGTCATGCAGGTCATGGTAGTCTAAGGAGCTTGGAAAGAAAAGCGTCTGGACTTCTTTCAGTTGCTTGAAGACGTTTCACCTCTCATCCGAGAAGCTTCTTCAGTTCTAGAACGAAGCATCTATGTCCACTGTGAACAATCATCTTTGAACAGAGGGCGGGGCTTACGACACCAACTATCTGTCATCTATAATCCAGTTTTGAGATCCTTCCCAGATGCTTTAACTCCCACTCACACCCTGGGCCATCTGACCTCAGGAAATCACATGATAGGGTGGGGCCAGGTTTCACAGTAGGTCCACCCGAAACCTTAGCTGATTGTGACCCACGTCGATTTTCACACCTTGCCTCATGTGATTAGGTAGTCGATCATAAGGGGGTCCATGACCTTCTTGGGGGGACACTCCCATAGGGCTTAAAATCTGGTACTCTCCACCAATTTTTCTTAGAATTTAAGAACTTCTCAGATGAAATGTCTTCAAGAAAACTTAAGTCCAGACGCTTTTGTTTCCAAGCTCCTTAGATTGTTATCTGTACTTTCATACTTTACAAAGATTATATAAAGGGCCCAGGTATAAGAGCTTTTATGCCCTTATACCTGGCCATAAAAGCCCCCAGGAAAGGACAACATGTGATGTTGCTAATCACCATGTGAGCATGTAACAAACAAAACAGACACCTTGCAATCTTGTCGCTGCAAGACATGGTAAGCAGCCTTTCTCCGTGAAGAACACCGTCCCATGTCTTGATGGTGTTACTGGAGTGCACAGGTATGGTTCCCTCACCAGACTCAATTTTAGTGCGCAGCTGCCCACGGGCCTTTCTGTTGGGATGTCCATCTCCCTGATCTGACACAGGTAAAAAATCACTGACGACATAACAGTAACCTACATATTTTCAGGCAAACAAATATTGTTTCATCACTATGAATCTCTATTTGTAACGATCATAATAATCCACTTACCGTCCACTCCGCCTTCATGAGGTGAAAAGATGCGAGCATCTCCACAGGGGGAGGTGCTGATATACAGGTGGAATTGGACATTTTCCTTTACTCTGAAGCCTTGACTGTTATCGCACCGCATAAAAATGGATTTCTGATGTTCTTCTTCACTGTTACTAAAACAGAAATGCAGACAAAAGACTGGTAGGCTAGCAGTGCTTTCTGAAATGTTCAGAACGGCTGGTTGACAGTAATTGCTCATTTGTTAAAACACTAGAGGGGTGTGAAAAAGTGTTTGCCTCCTTCCTGATTTAATATTTTTTCCATTTCTATTACACTTAAATGTTTCAGATGATCAAACAAATATAAACATTAGAAAGAGATAACACTAGTAAACAAGGTCAAAACAAAGTTTTGACCTGAAACCGGTTGAGATGCTGTGGCATGACCTTAAACAGGTGGTTAATAGTCGAAAACCCTCGAATGTGGCTGAAATACAACAATTATGGAAAGTGGGCCAAAATTCCTCTGCAGTGCTGTAAAAGAGTTATTGCTAGTTATTGCAAATGCTTGACTGCAGTTGTTGCTGCTAAGGGTGGCCCAAAGAGCTATTTGGTTTCGGGGCCATCGCCAATCACTTTTTCCACACATGGCCATGTAGGTTTGGATTTTTTCCTCCTTAATAATAGACACGTTTACTTGTGTTATCTTTGTCTAATATTTATATTTTTGTTTAATGATCTGAAACATTTAGGTATGACAAACATACAGAAAATAGGAAATCAGCAAGGACCCAAACACTTTTTCACACCACTGTAGAAACAGTCAACAGACCAACTGTATTTAGTTCTTTTGATTCAGTAAGTAAGGGTAAAGACTGCTTTGGTAGACTCAGTTCTATGTACAGTGTTTGTAGGGAGCACTTTGAAAGTAGGTGGGAGGCTTTTACCTGAGGAAGTACTCCAGCTGGGAGTACAGGAACCTAATGAGAGACCGACGAGCTACAATCTCTGCATGGCAGTCATTGAGGGCCAAACCTCGGTTACTCATGTATTCACGACCGATGCACTTTGTCCCTGTGGATACGCAGATGACCTGAGCCTCCTTCACATCTGCACCTGGATGGGTAAAACATTGCACTGGTTCATAAGGTCCCTAACATCTTGTCACTTCAGCCGAATCAATTTGACCGCTTCAACTTCAGCATATTTTATTATCCAGAAAATTTAAAATGAATAGTGTCTGGAACAGTTTTTCTTCAAGGAAAGATGTCCTGCTGAGAAACCACTCTCAGAGTAACCAGGCTACCACGTGCCTGCTTATGTGGCTTCAACTGAAAATCTCCCTGTTTCTTTTATCTTTCCACATATCTTATCTTCCAATCTGCATAATAAGGATACCTGTCCAAACATGGCCCTGTCTCTCTCCTCTTACCCCAGCCAATTGCTGCATATGGCTGCCCGTACCTGAGCCTTGTTCCACCAGAGGTTACTTCCTGTTAAAAGCTGTTTTACCTTCCTACTGTCACCAAATGCTTGTTTATAGGAGACCAGTAAGCTCCAGTATGAAGAGTTGGACAGCATCAGGCCCTGACATGATTCATGCCGGCTGAAGGAGCTGCCTGGACTCCACAAGCGTCTGGCAGCACAAACCAGCTGATCTGGAACCACATAACTACTGACCATTTTCTCCTGACCCATTGTCCGCAACAGAATGCCAATTTTCCTTCCTGAAAGATTCAGCCTATTCATGAGCCCATCAGTACAAAATGAAGCTGAACTCCCAGGATCTAGAAAAGCAAAGGTTATCAGTGACTGATTACCTTTCTTGGACTTCACTCTAACTGGTATCATGGACAGAGCACTATTTTGCTCACCAGCCCCAGTAACACCACTGCTTTGCACAGCACACGAAGGACCTTCATCTGGTGGTTCTCTCCCTCCTATAGTTTGCATTGAAACGCTTTCCCTCTGCTTGGAGTGGATATGTAAGAGTGTGGGGTGTTTCTGATTACAGACTTTACACATGAGACGTTTCCTGCAGTCCTTGCTTCTGTGCCCAATGCGCAGACAACCAAAACACACCATTCTCTTTCAAAAAAGATAATCTTTCACAGTGCAACTTTCTTTCAAATGAAGGACACAAATCCAACATATGCCCTGCTCCACAAAACAAGCAAGCCTTGGTCACAACTGAACCACTCAAACGCCTCAACACTGGCTCAATCTTCCCTTCCACCTTGGCCACCGTAGTAGCAAAACTACTCCTCTTAGCCGTAGGGTAAAACTGAGACTTACCATTCCTCGCCTCTTTTCTGATGTCTGTTGGAGGATCCTTTATGTCTCCAAACAATGGGTCACTTGCGATCTTCACTTGCCTTTCGACAAACTCAACAACATCGCTAAAAACCACTTTACGTTGAAACCTCTCCTGCAGATTGCACACAACATTCCTCCATTTATCCCTGAGCTTATAAGGCAACTTTTTTATAACTGCTTGCATATTAGCAGAGACATCCAACTCATGCAAGGACTCAACGTCTCCCATTGCATTGCAACATTGCCTTAATAAAAACCCATATTCCTGCAAAGCCTTCACGTCATCAGATTGTATAGGAGGCCATTTACTGACCCTTTCAATGTAGGCAGCAGCAATTCTCAGCGAATTGCCAAAGTTCTCCTGGAGCAAAGATTTAGCTTTAGCATATCCATACTCAGCAGTGCACCAATACAGTGAGTCCATTTAAACCAACGCACTTAATCAAAAAAGGAGCAACTCATATGGCTCCTATACCCCCAAAGGAGGTGGAGAATGAACGAGCTAAGATCCTGTGGGACAGATAGAGCTTTCTTGCTGCCACTCGTCCTGTCAAACCGGCAGCTTGCAGTTTTCTCTTCACAGCTGAAATTGAGACTTTCTCACTACGACCACTATTGAGCTGCTTGAAGCTGCTGTCCTGTGAGCCGCCATCACACAGCTCTTAACTTTCAGAAACTTTTCCTCTGAGTCAGTCGTGTCTTTGGGTCTGCAGACCCCCTGCTGTCACAGTTTCTGAGCCTTTGATGCTGAAGGAAACTGGACTCACTGACACCTTGACTTTCTTTGCAGATCTACATTTATAAGTGTTATGATGGTCTGTCTCTCTTCCATTGGTTTTTCTCACCATGTTTGTAGCAACACACTACTTTCTGCAGTACAATACTGTTCAGCTGATGCTCACGAGGGTACATCAGTGTGTCCCAGCACTGCTTTTATGCAGACAGAGGGGGAAGTAATCCAGAAAAGTTGGAACAGCTGTGGGAATTAGTAGCAGCAGCTTTCAAGGCTTGATCAACCTGCATTGCTGCAGAACAAGTTACACTGAACTGGACTTCCAATGATGGACTAAATTCGTCACTCACCTTTGTTTGGTGCGTGTTTATATATCACTAATGTATTTAATCATTAACAATCCTTTAGTTTACCATATTTCCAGTCTCTCTCTCTCTGCTGTCTTCTCTTTACTCTCACCTCAAACATGATGGATGACTGTCCCTCCATGAACATGGTTCTACCAGATGTTTCTTCCTCTTAAAAGATAGATTTTCCTTCCCACTCATGCTTGCTCACATGAGCCATCTTTTGTTGTGAAGTAGTGCTTTCACTGAACTGAAACTTATCAACTTGGTAGATTAGTGTTTTCTATTTATAACCTTTACTCAATTTTGATGTAACATCGTCCATAATCTCTTCACTAGTACATTTCTGATCATGACATGACCTCGAACAATTAGCCGGCCCAAGTTATGATAAATCGGATTTGCACTGGTTCTTGAAGAGCACTGCAATGCACAATGAGCAGCATGATTTAAACTTGGAACTTTTAATTACTTTAGTTGAAACACCTCCACACAATAATCAAGCTGTGACTAACCTAATGTATTCAAAATATTTGGTGTCATTTATTTTGGAACTTTTCCCACCGCTGACAGAGCTCTACCCATTTTACTCACAAGATTATCAAGTTGTGTAGCCCATGTGCATAAGCTGTAAAGCAGATATAGACCATCAAACATTATACCAGTCTATTGTTGTTGGACCTTGTTATGAAGCATGATCATGCACCATGTTTGGTTTCACTCGTGTCTTCTCACTGTTGAGACTGTCAGAGACTGCTGATTAATTTTTAAACATTTAATTCTATATAGTCCCACACGGGGGAATTTCTAGTCCTCTGCATTTAACCCATTCACTTAGTGGGCAGCTACCAATCCAGCACCTGGGGAGCTGTGTGTAGAGATGGAACCTCAGGGTAACCGCTCAGTGGATTCAAACCCCCGACCCCCTTCTGATCATGGGCCGACCACTCTACCTACTGAGCTATCCCTGCCCCAGCTGGTTTAAAGAAGTTCCTGAGTTCAAATTGGTTGATTTGATTAACAGCAGTTGCTTGACCTCCAACCAACGGCCACTTTGCCCTTGAACTAATGGTTCAGCTGATACTGTGATTTAGATGCATTAAGATCAATGCCAGGCCACCAGATGTTGACATGCTAGGAGTAAGGGTTACCTTAGCTAATGTAAATGTATTATTTTCATACCTCCTCTCAATGCCTCCCCCTATTGTACCTGTGTCCCTTTGTGTGCCTGCTGTCATGTATAGAAAATATGCTCACATGTGCAGTTACAGTGCAGCCCAGAAGAAACAGAATATTAAGTATCCCAATAGTCTGGTCTTTGTAAGAAGTGTAAAAGTTTATCAGTAATTGAATTTGCCTAATTTACATATTTGATTCTAAGCTGTAGTTATAGTAAGATTGATCTTTCTGAATTAAGCCAGCTTTACATGTAGTACTAGTAAGGCTTTCATTCAAACTAATACTTCACTATTTGACTTGTGAATA
Source organism: Diplotaxodon limnothrissa (assembly GCF_057381915.1). Classification (NCBI taxonomy): domain Eukaryota; kingdom Metazoa; phylum Chordata; class Actinopteri; order Cichliformes; family Cichlidae; genus Diplotaxodon; species Diplotaxodon limnothrissa. The sequence continues at coordinate 49,778,170 of NC_140617.1, forward strand.
AACAGATTATAAAGAGAGATGCATCCATCCCACCTTGGATCCATCCCACAACTTTATTAAACCCCCCAAAATATGACTATCCAGAGTTGGGACCAGGAAGCAGAGTCGCAGTCTTACACGCCTCTCTGCAGCTTCTCTCCTCCTGCTACCCCCCAAACCCATCTCCACAGAGACTGTGTCAGCTCCCAAACAGACAAAAAACAAACTAAAAACCAGCAACAAACAACTTAAACATTGAATTCAAAATCCTGCTCCTCACATACAAGGTCTTAAATAATCAGGCCCATCTTATCTTAATGACCTTGTAGTACCATATCACCCTATTAGAGCACTTCGCTCTCGCTCTGCAGGCCTACTTGTTGTTCCTAGAGTATTTAAAAGTAGAATGGGAGGCAGAGCCTTCAGTTTTCAGGCCCCTCTTCTGTGGAACCAGCTTCCAGTTTGGATTCAGGAGACAGACACTATCTCTACTTTCAAGATTAGGCTTCAAACTTCCCTTTTTGCTAAAGCATATAGTTAGGGCTGGACCAGGTGACCCTGAATCCTCCCTTAGTTATGCTGCAATAGGTGTAGGCTGCTGGGGATTCCCATGATGCACTGGGAGTTTCTTCTTCAGTCACTATGTGTTAATAGACCTCTCTGCATTTTCCTTCCCACTGTCACCAAAGTGCTTGCTCACAGGGGGTCATATGATTGTTGGGTTTTTCTCTGTATGTATTGTAGGGTCTACCTTACAGTATAAAGCACCTTGAGGCGACTGTTGTTGTGATTTGGTGCTGTATAAATAAAAGTCATTTGAATTGAGTTGAACAAGTACGCGTACCTCACTATAGATCTCCTGCAGATTTGGTTGGGGGTTGGTGGCATGAGCCTTATGTACACATTTAAACTCTCGGAGCAGCTGGGATCAGACTAGCAACCTTCTAATTAGGAGATGACCTGGGCTACAAGAATACCTGCTGTCATGACAACACCTGCCAAGACTTTCCGTTGAGCATGTGGAGCCCTGAAGTTATCCGTCAGTTTGCTGAACTTATCAATAACTAGATGAGAGACTGCATCTGCCAGGACCTGAGGAGTGACACATAAGTGCAACAGTGAAATTATGTGAAATAAGACATAACAAATATCCAACCAACAATTTTAGAGAAGCAACTGTTATTCAATTGTATTTAACAAACATTAGCAAAAGAAAATGTTAGTGAAGGAGGATAAGAAGTTACTTAAAGCAGCTTAAATCCATATTTCAGTATATCATTCCTTATTTCATTAAGGAATGCTGCATAACTGTGAAAGCCAAGCAGGGATGTGAGTAGCTTCAAAAAACACCCAAATCCTTTAATTCAACAAATGACTTGGAAAGGCTGGTATAACAAATTGCAGTGTTTGAATAGCACACAGAGGGTTAACATAGCAGCTTTGTTGTAATATAGGAATTGGAAGCATGTTTATATAGCTTCTCAGCATCATGAAAGTTATCTCCTAAAGCTATCATCTTCAATCAGCCTTAGACAGCGTGGTCATGAGCAATGAGGATCTGTCCATGATCAATACAGCCCTGCCTCATTCAACTCAGGCTGTAGTCCAAAAGAAATCCTCACTCCTGATTTCTTTTTCTTATATTTGTCACTTACATGGTTCAGGTAATCACTTTAAATCCCCCTCATCAGAACAGGAATGGATTTGTTGCACAATCACATCCGTATTCTCCAAAAGTTGATTCTGTTCATCTGGATGTTTTCAGTGGGAGAAACGTTTCGTCATCATCAGGTGACGTCTTCAGTCTCAGCTGACTGCAGGTTCCAATCTTATAAACAGGACATTTGCATAATGACTGAAACCAGCCCACTGAAGGAACAATGGGCTGGGAGGTCAGTTCCTTAATCTTAATTATGCAAATTCTCATGACCATTGATCAACAACCACTGATCAATAACCATGAGTCCCATTCACAGAGAGGTGGGGAATGGCTGCAATCACAGCATTGTAAGATGGTGACAGATGTACCCTTAGGCCCCTCCTCGATTCAGAGATGGTCTTTCTCTTTTCACGTAAATGGACTCCTTGACTCCGCCCTCAAACCAGCGTTCCTCCCTGTCCAGGATGTTACATCCTCATCATTGAAAGAGTGTCCACTGGCCTGTAGGTGTAGATAGACTGCAGAGTCCTGGCCTGACGAGGTGGCTCTGCTGTGTTGTAGCCAGAGGTTGTTTGGTTTCCCTGATACATAAATCCTGGCAATCCTCCTATGGCGTTATCTTTGTGCCACTATTTTGAGCGCACGTAAAAAAAAGTTTGCAGGTGCAAGTGTTGCATTTTGAGGAGAAATTTATTTTGAGCGAAGAAAAGCTGAATTTGAGTGAACAAAATTCATTGCTGCGTGCAAAACATGTATTTCAATGTTTACTATTATCCACACACACAACAGCAGCCCCTCTCGCTCAGTTTTTGCATTTGCGCTCGATCACAATGTGTTGCTCACGCTCTCAACATTTCTGCCCGTGCCTTCAACTCTTTCTCTACACCGTTATATTTGTGCCACAAAACCAGCCAATCACAGACTTGGATGCAAAAAAACCTGATTGGCTGTTCTGGTCTCCAATCAGCTCGAAATGACAAAATGCAATATCACAGAATGCATTTCATGCAAAACTCAAACGAGGCAGTGGCGGAGGAACACAGAGGGGCGGAGTTTGAAATGTTACTCTTTCTGGGTCACAAAATAAACTTTTAAGATATTTTCATGCGAGAATGTTTCTGTGTAAACTTCAAATATCTGCTCGATTCATCAAGACATCACATATTTGCAAAAGTGCTCTAACGTTTTCGGAGATGCCCGTTACCCACCAGCTGACCGGGTGGTCACTCGGGTTAAACATAATATAAAAGGCTGAACTGACAAAAAAATCACCGACTACACCACCAGGTATTACAGGAAAAACCATAAAGCCTTTGAACTAAAACAAACACTGTTGTGACAGTGATGTACACTGTCTTGTTGGTATGATTTGTATCACCTTCATGTTTCCCTCTCACCACGTATCCAAACCGATATCATGAGCAGCAGCTTTTACAGCAATTTTTTTTTATGTGCACTCAGAATAGTGGCACAAAAATAACGCCATATCCTCCTGGCACTTAACAGCGTACACTATGTTACTCTGCAAATGTACTGTTTATAAGGCTGGGGAAACCTGCAGTCAGCTGAGACTGAAGAAGTCACCTGGATGAGTGACGAAACATTTCTCCTGGATGACTGAGCATGCATCAAGACACATCCGTGTTCCACTTTTCCATCGTTTCTGGTTAAAGAAAGGGGCTCTTACAGAGTTCAAGAACTCTCAAAATAGAGCATCGCTGAAGTTCATCAGAAACCCCGGCCAGCAAATTAGATAAAGGATTTAAACATGAGCTAAGATCAAATGCAGAGTTACTCTTCTATGTAGCTACGGTCAGCTAAGCACCTCGAAGAAACTGTTGTTGTGATTTGGTGCTATTTAAATAAAATTGAATTGAACAGTCTTTGCTGGTCCCAATGCACAGACATGCATAATTCTGGCCCTGTGTATTAAAAGAAATCCAAAATAAATACAAACTTGTTTTTTAAAGTTATTAAAGATGCTGTATAATCATCTCACCCTCACCAATGATGATCTGAAACATGTGTGACAAATATGCTGTCATCAGGAAGAGGCCACACATACGTCAGTCTGTCAGTGAGTCAGACGGAGGGACAGACTGATTTCTTCCATGCTCACCTGTGGCTGGTGAAGCTGCAGTCCCTCTCTGGGTATTGGCTGTCGTGATGGTGTCTGGTCCAGCTGTATCTTAAAGAGAGCAGACAGAGCAGCTTGGGCAGCCCGAGTCTTGGCCAGCTTCTTATTGCGCCCAGAACCCTGGAAATTCTCAGAGTCTACCGTCACCGACATGACAAAGTTCTTGGCATGACTCTCCCCGCTTTCTGACACAAAGTCATACTTGAGGCCTGGCCGCACCTCATTGAGAAACATGACAGGATTCTTGCCGGCTGTTAGGGAGATGAAGGCGGAGGGTGCTGGAGGTATGGGAGACTGTGCCAGGTTTGGGACAGGAGAGGATGGCAATGGGTACTCTATTCCCAGTGAACTGAAGAAACTGGTATTGGAACCAAGGTAAAAAGTGTCTTCTGTAGGGTTGAATGTCTCCGATGCACTAAAGAGCATATCTGGAATGGCATGGTCCGAGGTGAAGTCCATGTGAGCAGACAGGGTCCGGCCCATGGCAGCATGTGCTTCCGATGCATTAGGAAACTGGACGAAGGAGCACAGTGCCTTTTCTGCTGCACTCAGCTTAGCCTTCTTCTTGGTAGGACCCAGACCTTCAAAAACCTGCCCATTGACCTCCACGGTCATCTCAAAGACTGGTGCATGGACCGGCCCAGTCTGAGAGAGGAGCTTATACTGCAACCCTGGCTTGATCTCGTTCAGCTGCATAAGAGCATTTTTGGGCGGTATGGGCCGAGGGACTTTCTTACGCTTCCTGGGCCTGTACCTGGAATTGGTATGTCCATTATTGCCTTCTTCTAAGGGACGTTTCCGCCCATGCCTCGCATTCCCACTGGGGAGTTGAACAGCCTCAGCTGCAATTCCCTCTTTGGAGACGTGGTTGTCCCGGTTCTGATTTTCCTTAACGCTGCATGAACCTGCAGTGCCCAGAAAGAGTAACTCACTATGCCTTTGTTGAAGGATCTTGTAAATGGAAAATTTAGAGATTGCTTTATCTTGTGGATGTAGATCGTTAACATTTAATACTTTCCTTAACATGGAAAGCTTAATATGTATCTCATTATACATTACTCACTATGTATCTTTCCTGAAGTCTTTCTCGAAATGATTTTATATTTTGGGAATACAGTAAAAGGAGCTTGGAAAGAAAGTGACTTTAAGTTTTGTGAAGACATTTCACCGCTCATCCAAGAGGCCTCGTCATTTCTAAAACCCAATGGTGGAGAGTCATTGGTGTTTAAACCCTCGTGGGGGTTGTCCCTACACTGCTTCGACCTGGATGACTGAAAACCTACATAAACAGTCTGGGGGCACACATCACAAGGCCCGGTCAACAAAGCCAAACTTGGTGCCAATTTTCATTTATAACATCCTCACGCAACAGCTTAATAGGTTACTCTGTCCAGTGTTACGTACAGAAAACATTCCTATAAAATGCAGGATTCACCTTATATATATGTAGCAAAGGTTTTAAGGAAATGTGGTTACCAGAGATTAGAGTCAGCAGCATCTGAACAAATGTGGAGTAAACCCATAATCTCCCCTTCTGTTTTCAGACTATTATGCTTAAAATGTTATCTTATTTAACAGAAATTGTATTCTAATTACTTTGTAAATTCTGGATATTTGGCCAAAAATATCCTGGAAGCGACGCTGGAGGAACACTGGGCTTACACAGGACAGGGACAGGATTACTGCTGTCTAACACGAATAATAAAGTGTGTACTGTACTACTTCTGGAACGTAACTCTTAGGGGTCTTTAGAGGGAACTTCTTTAAGAGCAAGGGAACAAGCATAATCTGCCATCAAATCAGACTGAAGTCTCATAGTAGATCAATCCTAAAAAAAAGCTAAAGATGATACATGTTCAAGGACCATCCTATGTGAATATGTGGGATATTTAAATAATAATTGTGTTTCCTCATAAAATACCTGGACATATATTATGTATTATTCATTTATTTTTAAATTTCAAATGAAGACTTTATCTTTAGCAGGATTTGAAACAAAGACATTAGTGACTCACTCATGCTTTCTACTTTGTGTCCTCCAATGATGAGCAGCCCTTCACCTGCAGGAAACATGCAAAGTTGAGTCAGATATGTTACAGGTGTTGACCATTTCTAATAAAAAATGTAAATATTGGATTTGGTGGAAGAGACTCTGTTTTTTGTTTTTTTTCCAGCACTGTTATATTCATATCGTCTAGAGTCGGGGTTGTCAGCAGAACTTCAGACCAAACTCAAGCAGCAGTGCAGAGGTGGGCGGAGTCAGAGAAGAGGGGTTGTATCAACTCCTCCTCATCAAGGAGATCATCTTTTGTGGTTTTGGCCCAACAAACACAGTCCTTGTACTGTTTACTTTCTGAATACCATAGACTAAATTTAATATACCCACATGGGGTAAAAGATTCTAAATCGCTGTGCCAGCTGAACTCTGAACTCATGTGAAGATTAAGAGCCCTCCAGTTCTGCAGACAGTGAAAATATTAGCAGCTGTTGCACAATGAATGAATGAATCTCTGAAACTATGGGCTTGAACACGAAGAGTGTCACACTGAGCCAAATCGGTTGACCATACATACTGTATATGGGGAGCCAGAAGCACCACATCCATGTACCATAGATGCCAAAATTGTTATTGCACCTTGTCATTAACTTGACTTTATCCACAAGACCTCACAGAATGGATACAAATACCTATGGTTTCATGAAGCTGCTGATCAGCACCATAGTAACATTCTGCATTCTAGTTAATATCATAAAGGTGATGAACAGTTTGAACATTATCCTGAGAATGTTTAGTGGATGTGATGCCCCAGTGTTTAATCAAGCCAAACTTGACCTGCCTCGTGGGATCTGTGGGAGCTCCAGCACTGGTGTGTAAAAATACAGTGTAGTTAGTAATTCAAATCATTTAAGCCACTCCAGAATCTGCTTGTATTTCATGTCATGTGTGATGTCAAAGAACATCCAAAGAATTTTAAAGCTATGGGATAGAAATAAAATAGCCAAAGTAATTCCGAGGTATGTGCTTGATCTTCTGCAATAAACACATTTTCTCTCAATCTTCAGTCTTCAGCTCAAGTTCCTTGCTGCCATTTTTCTTTATGTTGGGAGCTTTTATCTGTAAAGCCACTCCACTGAATGAGTCCCCAGAGCATTGCTGAATTTCACCAGCACAGAGGCCGTTCGATTGACTGTCTCTTACTGTATTGGAAAATGTCTGTCTTTGAGCCGGGTCTGTCACAACCCAGCTCAAAGGAAGTGACAAGCAAGTGGGAGACCACACACAGGCTTTTAAAGGCTGTACGATATATTTAATGAAAATAAGGTGAAGAAACTGAAACACAATTGAAATGATATAACAGCCATAACTGAAGCCTCAAATAAACACGATGGATGGAGACAGCCGCCCATGGTTCAGTCAAGATGTCTTTATATACTGGGACTGGCCTTCTCAGGTGTGCTGCATCTATAATTGGGTCAGCTCCACCTACCTGCAAGAAACAGGTAACAGAAAAAGCAAAACAAAAGGCCAGCCCACTGGCTGTCACACTCCCCCCATAGAATAGAGTTTCACCCTGAGGCGACAAACACAATCATGTACATTATGAATTTGCAGCTAGAAGAACGTGTAGAGATTAATGTCCAACATATGTACACCCACGCAACACCTTTCTGCATGCTCAAAGTCCTTCCATCTTCAGCACATTTCCAACCTCAGCAACCTTGGTACCTAGGAGCAATTTAAGAGGAAGGAAAACGATACTGGAGAGGACATACTTCAAAGCATATGAGGAGTGAAGCTGCTGGTTACAAAGGGGCACGGGACAAAGCATCTGCCAAGACATTATCTTTGCCCTTAATGTGCTGGATGTCCAAAGTGTAAGGCTGCAAAAAGAGAGCCAATGCATGAGCCTCTGATTTGGGTTCTGCAATGAGTTCAAGAAAGTGAGAGGGTTATGGTCAGAAGATACCTCAATTGGCCGAGCAGAATCCAAATATACTCTGAAATGCTGCAAGGCCAAAACTAATGCCAAAGCTTCCTTTTCAATGACCGAATAATTCAGCTGATGGGAGTTGAACTTCTTGGAATGCCAGGTTGATAGTCAGATTTCCCCAAACTAGTCGTTCAAACAGAGTGCGAATACGATCCAGATGATCCTCCCAGGTGCTACTATATACCACCACGTCATCTAGGTAAACAGCACAGCCTTTCAGCCCATTAACAACCATATTTATGAGTCGCTGAAATGTAGCTGGAGCATTGCGTAAACCAAAACCCATGACTGTATATGAATAAAGACCGGATGGCGTGATGAAAGCAGATATTTCCTGAGCTCTGGGAGTCAGTGGCACCTGCCACAAACTTGCTCACATATTCTGCTGCACCAACTTGGTCAATACAGTCGTCAATATGAGGCAAAGGATAGGAATCGGGTTTGGTCACTGCATTTACTTTACGAAAGTCTGTGCAACAACGTGGTGATTTATCAGCTTTTTCAACCAACAAACATGGGGAAGCTCAGCTTGATGACGACGGCACTGCAGTGTTGTTTTCCAACATGTACTGAACTTCCTGCTCAATTATTTTCCTCTTTTCCTCAGAGACTCTGTAGAACCTCTGCCGGATTGGTTTTGCATCACCCACATCAATATCATGCTCTATCGAAGTTGTTTTAGAAGGTGTGGATACCTTTTAATAAAGGTATGAACGAATGCTGAGAACTCCAATCTTCAGTTTTTGTGTGTACAGGTGGACATCACATTTTTAATTATAGTTATAATTATAGCTTGTCCTGTAAAGAGGCTCTTTAGCATGGTCATCAGCAGCTGGGAACATCAGCTCAAGCCTCCCTCAGAGCGTTTCCACTGCATCATCTGTAAACTTGTTATTGAAATAATCGCTGACTAATCGAGTAACTGAAGAAAAATTAGGCAGATGATTGGATTAGAAGTACTCAAAGGAGTAAGAAGCTTTACAAGTGATCAGTAGAGCACTTATTAGTGTTTAATAGTGTGCCATTAATAATACAAAAATGTTACTGCTAGTTTGATTAAAAGCCTTACAGTAGCATTGACTGCAATCTACAGTCTAGTGACATCTAGTGGTGAGATTTTGCACACTGTATGTCTGTATGTCTGATCGTGAACATAATGATTGTGCCCACTAACTTCACTATTACAAACCTGTGAGACACTTTTAATAGATCATAGATCATTTAAAGTCTACATGTGTCAAATATGTGATTAAACTTTCTTACTACTGAGTGCTTTAAGAGATGAGACCTCATTATTAGAAATAACTGAACAAGCAACAATGAAAATGAGGGCAAACCTCAGAGATTCAGCTTTTTTGAACATTGTTTATAGGTTCAGACCAGTAGTAATGTGCGACAGAGACCATGTAAACTAATGTACATGCGAAATGGGTCGTTCTTTCAAAGCTGATGTAAATCTAACAGCCTGCAGCTCATATCTCAGACAGCCCTTCAACAATCGATAAGACCAGGTGTGCAACACACTCTTTCAACTGTTTCATGGAGGTCAAGTCAGCACTGTGGAACTTCATGTTCACTCGTTAAAGTGGACATTAGCTGTAACTATGTAACATCATGCTGTGTTAGTTTGCTATATAACTAAACGCTCTGAGCTACCACCGCCTCCATAAACAGTGAGTAAATCTGTTCAGTATGTAGAAGCTCTCCTTGTCCAGAAAACTTTCATCACTTAAAACTCATCATGTACCAGTCAGAACTTTGGACACTAGGGCTGCCACAAACGATTATTTTGATAGTCGACTAGTCACCGATTATTTTTGCAATTAGTCGACTAATCAGATCATCATCCATTAGACGTAAAACTACAGCTTATTGCACCAGCAGCATCTGCTCTTATATAACTATCATTAGCTTACAGCTTTAAGTGTTTAAGGTCTGTGCTAACTAAAAATAAAGACAAGATGATAGTTCATTAAATTTTAATGAAATTTGCAGATTGTTTCGGTGTTATTTAATAAACTCCTTGCTATCTAAAATATAACAGGACACTGGAGTATATCCTCGAGCATCTCACACTTCTGATAATCAGCTGTCTGCTTGACGTTTATTCAGCTGTGTAAAAACTATAACTTTAATCTCAGCCAAACCGATTTACTCAGGAACAAATAAAACACTGAAAAAAGCCAAACAATAACATTTTAAGTTATCTAAGTGACTCATATATATTTAACCTGAGTAGCGAAAGACGGCGGTGGGTTTGAAAACAATTTGCCGGGAGTCCGGTGTTCTCACGGCTCTAGTGAGCCTAGCCCCCGGCTAGCTATCGAGCTGGTGGGTAACAGATGTCTCCGAAAACGTCGGAGCGCTTTTGAAAATATGCGGTGTCCTGATAAACTGAGCAGATATTTGAGGTTTACACAGCTACATTCTCGCCTGAAAATATGTTAAACTTTTATTTTGTGACCCAGAAAGAATAATAAGAGTAACATTAAAACTTAACTAGCTGCCGCCATTATTGGAAACTGCGCTGGGCTGCGCTATGAATTCTGGTACACAGCTGCTTCTTCTTCTTCTTCTTCGGGGTTTAACGGTAGCTGGCATCCTTGTACATGCAGTGCTGCCATCTTCTGTTTCAGTCCGTTATTACACTCTTAAATCCTGCTACTTATTCCTGCATCTTTTGTGATCTTACAAAGCTTCAAACGACTCGTCGACGATTTTGATAGTCGACTAATCGTGACTAGTCAACAAATCGTGGCAGCCCTATTGGACACGCCTTCTCATTTAATGGTTTTTCTTTATTGTCATGACTATGATATCATGCATTCTTATCAACAGTAATTTCACTATATGAAAAACATTGTCCTTTAATGAAGATCACTAGAAAGCATCACAGATCAAATAAGCCATGGATCACAAAGGGGATAGAAGATGCATGTAAAAAGAAAAATAATCTATATAAGAGATTCATAAAACAGAGGACAAAGGATGCTGAAATAAAGTACAAGTTATATAAAAATAGATTAGTAAATATTATAAGAACAACTAAGAAAGAATATTACCACAAATTATTGGAGCAAAGTAGTAACACACAAGAAACATGGAGGATATTAAACAGTCTAATCAAAAAGGGCTCAAAAAATAAGAATTATCCAGATTATTTTAAAAAAGATAAAGATATTGTGCTTGATAAAACTAAAGACATTGCAAATGAATTTAATGATTTCTTTGTAAATATTGGCTTTAATTTAGCAAAAGAAATTCCAGAGTCAAGAAATAATAACGACCTAAATAAACATATTACTCAGAATGTGTCCTCCATGTTTATTGGTGCTGCAACTCATAGAGAAATAATTAACATTGTGAAGACATTTAAAAATAAAAAGTCCACTGACTGTTTTGGTACTGACATGATATTAGTTAAAAGTATTATAGAATATATAGTGCAACCTTTCGCATACATTTGTAATCTGTCCTTTCAAACTGGTGTGTTTCCCTCACAAATGAAAATAGCAAAAGTTATTCCAATCCATAAAAACGGAGAGAGATGTCAGTTTACCAATTATAGGCCAATATCACTGCTCCCACAGTTCTCAAAAATTTTAGAAAAGTTATTTGTTAATAGACTTGATAAATATATTGAGAAGCATAATCTCCTAAGTGATAACCAATATGGCTTTAGAGTGAAAAGGTCCACTTCAATGGCAGTGATGGAACTTGTTGAAGGGATATCTAATGCAATAGATAATAAGGAATATACTGTTGGTGTTTTTATAGACTTAAAAAAGGCGTTTGATACAATTGATCATTCTATATTAATGAATAAACTAGAGAGATATGGCATAAGAGGGATAGCATACAAGTGGATGAAAAGTTATCTGGATGAAAGATATCAATATGTCGAATTCAATAATGTAAAATCTAAGCAGTTGAAGGTAACTTGTGGTGTTCCTCAGGGCTCTGTGCTGGGCCCTAAATTATTTATATTATATATAAATGACATATGTAGTGTTTCCAAACTGTTAAAATGTGTATTGTTTGCTGATGATACCACTCTGTACTGCTCAGGTAAAAACTTAGAACAGCTTCTGACTACAGCGGAAAAGGAGTTAAATATATTAAAAAACTGGTTTGATGTAAATAAGTTATCATTAAATATAAAGAAAACAAAATTGATTATTTTTGGCACTAGACAAAGGAAAAATGTATCTAAAATCAGGGTTAATGGAATTGAAATTGAAAGAGTGTACGAAAATAAATTTCTTGGAGTGATAATTGATGATAAGCTGAGTTGGAAGTCTCATATAAACCACGTGAAAACAAAAATGTCAAAAACCATCGATATTCTCTATAAAACAAAGCATGTCCTGAACAAAAAAACATTATACACACTTTATTGTACTCTGTTGCTTCCATATATGACTTACTGTCTGGAGATATGGGGTAATGCATATAAAACGAACACTCTTCATATTTTCAAGTTACAAAAAAGAGCTATAAGAATTATACACCAATCAAACTATATAGAACCAACTAACATTTTGTTTATTAATCTGAATACCCTGAAATGTTATGATTTAGTTGAATATAAAATGGCACAGATAATGTATAAAGCACAAAATAACTTGCTTTGCCGCAGTACTCAGAAGCTGTTCAAAGTCAGAGAGAGTCAATATGACTTAAGGGAACAGATTTCTTTAAAAAAAACAAGATGAGGACAAATATAAAGCAGAGTTTCTGTTAGAGGAGTTAACCTGTGGAATAGTTATGACAGTGATTTAAAAAGGTGGAGTTCATTCTCCTTGTTTAAAAATATGTTTAAAAATAGAGTATTAGAAAAATATATAAATCAAGAATGAAAAGAGCAAAAAAAAACAAAAAACAAAAAAACCCCTCTTGATTCTTTTGCTTTGATGTAGTTACTTATCTAAGGTGGACAGGTTTTTTTTTGTTTGTTTTGTTTTTGCTTTGTTTTATTCTTTGCTTCGAGCCCTGTGTACAGGAGCTACACGCAAAAAGATCTTTTGTTAAAGGGTTGGCGTAATAAGCAAACGCTTCAGCCAGTACCTTTTGATTAGCCTTGTCAAATCAAATCAATGATTGGTTCTTTTAATAATATGAACTCTAACAGTTGTCAAATAGGTCTGTCAGCTGTGCACCAACCTGACTGCTGCACAACGGTTGATCTGATATCCTCGTGTTGGTGTTGTTCCCAGATCATCATACTAAATGTTGTTCCAGGATCAACATTGCAAGTGACCAATCAGAATGTTGTGACGTCATACTTTTGCGACTTCGGGAAAAACCGGCGTAAAACAAAAAACTGTACTTAAGCTGCGTGAAACCGCCTCTGTCCGCCGATCAACGGACCCTGACCCTAACCGTAACCCTTTAATAAACAGTAAGCAGAATTGATATTGTCCTTGCAACACTGGAATTTCATAAATGCACGAATGGCTTGGTGCGCAGATGAATAACGTCACAACAATGTGATTGGTCACTTGCAATGTTGAACCTGGAACAACATTTTCATGATGGTCTGGGAACAACACCAACACGAGGATATCAGATCATCCGCTGCACAACACACCTGATGGTCCCAACTAGAGCAGGGCGATATGACCAAAAGGTATAAAATTACCCAACATATCCTCAGCATAACCATGTATAATATCCACAAAACTTAAAAACAGTTATACACACACAATACGGTAACATTATGTTGAAGCACAGTACGTATCACTCCGCGAGGCTCCGCCTACGACAGCCGTAATGCTCCGACAATCCATCAAGCGGTGCGGCTTCGTAGCGCAAAGTCGCACTAAAACATTTGATATTTGACATAAAATCGTTTTGAGGTCAGTAAACACAATCAGGATTCATACATAAGGACACGGGATTATAAGGGGCTCTGTCGATTTTCAGAAAAATCAAAGGATTGATTTTAAGTGCGCCGTATTTTCCAAAAAACACGGTAATAACGACGGCCCGCTAGCATGCGCTACCAAAAATAGTGCTTTGTTGTGTATCTGACGGACGAAAGCTAAACCAGTTCCACACCACTGAAGCTGCAGCGTTTTTACAAACCAGTTCTGGTTCATCTGTTTCATTCAACGATCCGCTTTCGCCCTCCTCATTCTGCGTCGCCACCGTGTGCGTATGAAAACAAAGGCACTGTGCGTGAGCATTTTACCCATATTCTATCGCCATATTTCATTTTCTTATCATTGCCCAACATTACACCGGTATTACCGTGAACAGTATGACATGGCCCAGCCCTAGTCCCAACCCCATTAAGAAGGCAAGAAACTCCACCAATGAACCCTGACAGGCTGTGAGGTGAAACCATGTCAGGTGACGACATCATGAAGCTCACTGAGAGAAGGCCGAGTGTTTGCAGCTGTCGACACAGCAGAGGGCGGCTACTGTCAGGAATCGAAAACATAGTTAGAGTTATTTATCTTTTCTTTTTACATGATTCCATATATCTTGCTTCATGTATTTGATGTCTTCAGTTTGTATCTACGATGTAGAAAATAGAAAAAATAAAGAAAAGGGGTGTCCAAACCTTTGAGTGGGAGTGTGTGACATATAGGCTGCTACATCATGCAGTAATTAGAATAATGTGATCGTTAAAAACCTTCAACATGAATTATTTGCTCAGTTCTTTGTTCAATGCGCTGCTCTGTAGCGTCCCATTGTCACCCTGTAATCGCAGGTGCTTCAGATGTGTGTGTGGAGTTCATCTGTTACTGAGATGATGAGGTCAGGCTGAGAGAAAGAAATGTGTTTGTAGCATCCAAAGCAGGAGCTCCTGTTCCTGTAACCACAATTTAAACCTTTACTGGGGAAAAGCTGCGGGAGCCCTTCCTCAAAGCTGCTCCAGACGTTAGTCTCTATGGTCAGGTCAGCGTGCTGAAGGCTGACAGCAGCCATCCTACTTTACATGGAAGCAGGAAACAGCGCTGAGTCTAAAGAGATGTACGAGACCATATTTATTTCAAGGCTTTTGTAACATTTTTCAGATTAAAAGTGAAATAAAAAAACAACTCTGTTATTAAATTGGTTTCATATTTTAAAAATATAAAAATAAAATATTTTTTCACAAAAAAATCTAAGTACAGAAAATCTCTGAGCGTTGTCCGGTTGGACACATTAACGTCTACACCGTCATCATGTCCTGTTTTCAGCAGCACACAAACTGCTGAAAACAGTTTTAGGCTCCGGTTAATGCCAGTGAGCCTCCTAACAGAGAACGCTTGTTATGCATGTATAGCTCATATTATTTGACATTACTATATTTATTTTTACAATTAAGAAAACGTTTTCTTTAAAAAATACAACTTTAATAAGGCTTTAATGTAAATACTGTATTAGTTTATTTGGACAGATGTTGCATGCAGTTACAGTTTAAAACTTTCAAAAACTGAAACCAACGACAGATCATTTGGAAATGCCTGTTTTTTCTTTTGAATATTTATTACTATTCATTAATAAGGAAAAGAAATCAGATTACTCGATTGATCAATGGACTAATGGAAAACAAATGAAAATACTTGTTTACTAAACTAATAGGTAACTAGCTTCTGTGGCTGAATACATCACATGCTCTTTTTTTAGTTTCAACAGGGAAATTATGAGGAAGCATCATGGAAGTCATATGAGCGCTTACTTTAATGCTTCTGATGACGGCTATGTTTTATTTTTCAATTAGATCCTTTTTAAAAAAACTTTCAGAATATGAGTCGCTCCAAACAAGCCCACTGAGTGTCCCACAGTAGTGTGAAGGCTCAGTGCAGCCAAAGAAAATAGATGTGATAATATTCTGAATGTGGGGATGATCATAAAGACTTAGTCAGTGTCTCCTGGAGGTGACGTATTTGATGCCGTTCACATGAAAAGTGAAGTGTTGTATCCAAAAACGTTTATTAACATCATCCGACAGCGAGGAGATGTTTCACATGATGATCAGAAATATTCCAGCTGGCTCATATCAGCCTGGACGGACCAACGCTGCACCCACAGCTACAGCCTGCCAGCTCCCCTTTAACCTTTACATGCTCCGCACTGTTTCTTTGTCTGTGCTGTCACCCTCAGGGACAGACATGATTCATCCTGAGGCTCTTTTTGCTTTTACAAGAATATTGTAAATATCTTTTAATAAATGTGACATGTAGGATATTAATAGAGTCACGTTTTCCTCTTCATTTCTTGTCCTTTACAGCAAGAGTGAAAGTCAGACTGATGCTGCACAGAAGAAGCTGCTCAGCTTTACAGGAAATTCTGACGTCAACCATAAGTTTCAATTTGAACTACAGCAGGGATGAAAAGCTGGACGGAGGCAGCGGCACAGAAACACACAGACACTGCAGTATGAATGTACCAACACATAGCATCAGCTGTTTGAACTGCAGCCAGCCCCTGTATAACCCAGGCCCATCATCGAGTGAGGCAAGCTGAGGGAAAATGTGAACCTATCGTTTTCTGTAAGCACTGAATATGAAACCCAATGATTACTTCTTCCATAAGTACTCACTGTACTTACTGCACAAACCTGTCAAAAAATTTTTTTTCTATGAGGCAACAAAGGCTGAAAATCACAAAACTTTGTTAATTTCATTTGTAGACAGAAAAACCCGAGTTTGAGGGAAGATTCACAGATCTCCATATTTAGACTGATGGCAGTATTTCTGTGATGCAGCAGATTCAAATAATATGAAGGATCATATTTCAAATATGAATCTAAGCTCTAATGATATTCCACGACCATGTGAACAAAAAGAGCGAAATATTAACCATTGTTTGTTTGTTTGTTTACAACGCTATTTAATTAGACACACACGTGTCACAGCAGGGAGCCAAACCTGTGCTAGAGGTCGGTTCGTGTGACCTCCCCCTAAATATTGATCGACTGACTGATTTGTTATATTTTAGCTGTCCGCCCAAATCAAACTAGGCCCCAGCTTAGTGCACCGCGTGCGTCTGCGCACTTCCAAGCACTCGCGCCAAAGTAAAAGGATTTAAAAAAAAGACAGTAATTAAAGAAAACGGGTTCCTAAAGTTCAGAATAAAAGACACATTTTAAGCAACATGACTAACCTGATGCTTTCTTGCTAAAGCTCTTGTCCTGTTTACTGACCGCGCGCTCTGACAACACTGACAGGAGGCTGGAAAACCAACCAATGAACTAATGAGAGCTACTCACAGCGAGCTGCGTGACGGCGCTGAAGCCTCCTCGGTGTGACGGCGCCTGCAGAGCGTGAAGGTTCAAAACTCCTCTGGATGCTTCAGGGCTGCGCTTCTCATTGGACAGCAGCGGCGCCATATATGGTAACGATTAAATGTTTGCAGCATCACCCCTGACATCCAGCTTCATGCAGCGGCTACACCACCTCTCCGCGCAGCTAATGAAAGGAGGAGCTGCTGGACAAAACATTAAGAACATCATGGCAGACGAGGTGTGTTTGTTTTTAACAAACTTCAGTTCACTGACATATTTTTATTCACTCTGTAATTATTGTGTGAATGCAACTGTTACTCATTTCATTTTTATTATTCTGAATAATGCATGCTTGTTTGGCGTTTGTTCCTGTCTTTCTCCCTAAAAACTCCATGAAATTAAGATGTGAACTGTTTCAGCTACAGAAACTATAAAAAATGTCAGTTTTGGTGTTTGTGTTTCTTCTTTTTATTTCTTTTTATTTTTTTCTTGTGTTATTTACTGCACAATAATCTTACACGCTGCAGGATGATGCCAACGAAGTTAAAAGAGCTTGTGTAATTGTTTATCTCAATGAAGACCCAGAAACCCTCATAAAGGCGTACATGGTAAGTTTAGTGACCTCTGCTTTCCACAGATTTAGCTTTTTTGAATGTTGTGATGATGTTTACATTTTTAATTTAATTGATTATTAATTATTCATTCTTTTCCTCATTGATATTAATAAAGTATTTTTATTTTCATTTCTTCCTGGGATCAGAACAGATGGCCCACAGAATAAACCCTGTTGGGGTGCATGCACAGAAATACAGAATATCTGTTCTTCCCTCAGGACAACTGCATGCAGTAAAGATCTCTTCTCACCAACATTAAGAATTTATAGACTAACGTTTAACAAATGTTTTAGCGGATGTGCTGTTGAGTTTTCCAGTGCAGCCTTTGTCTTATCCATGGCTGGGAACAGATACCAACAGGCCAAAAGTGGATGTTAGCACAGCTGGAAAGCTACACCAGATATTTACTGTGGTTTGTGTTCTGGCTGAAGGTTTATTTCTTTTGTTTTTGAGGATGCTGAGGAGAACCAGGAGGCAATGCGGCAGATCCTGGGAATCTTACCATTAGGAAGGAAGGAGCAGAACCCACCGGTGACCTTGAAGATGTCGGAGTAATCACTGAAGATGCTGAAATGCTGCATGACCTTGGTAACACTGCAGATGCAGTCGCTGTTTTGTTTGGCCTCGTTTACTTACTGGACTGGAGCCTCCCCACAAAGCTGAAGTACACATCTGAGGTTTTACAAAGAATGGGGCGATCGTGGCTCAAGAGTTGGGAGTTCGCCTTGTAATCGGAAGGTTGCCGGTTCGAGCCCCGGCTCGGACAGTCTCGGTCGTTGTGTCCTTGGGCAAGACACTTCACCCGTTGCCTACTGGTGGTGGTCAGAGGGCCCGGTGGCGCCAGTGTCCGGCAGCCTCGCCTCTGTCAGTGCGCCCCAGGGTGGCTGTGGCTACAATGTAGCTGCCATCACCAGTGTGTGAATGGGTGGATGACTGGATATGTAAAGCGCTTTGGGGTCCTTAGGGACTAGTAAAAGCGCTATATAAATAAATACAGGCCATAACTGTGATGGAAACGGTCTCTCGACAAAAGCTCAGGTGGTAAAAAACAAACTGAATGGATCCACACACTGAGCTACTAATGCGCTTTGAAACGATGTCTGGATGTGTTTTAACAGACTTTCCACTTGTTCACGTGAGGTTTTCCTTTTATGTCGGTCAGGGAAGAGGAAAGAAATAAAACGGAGAGTGGAGCAAGTGAGGAAATGAATTGACTGAAGTATTTCCTGTGGCACAGCACTGTGTAACCCTTTGAAATATTGTTTGAAAGTTTCTCTGGGTTTGTGCAGGTCCAACAAGTCCAGAAGGTTTTTGTTGATTGCATGTTTTGATCATATTTAGAGGCAGAGAAAGTATATTCAGTTTTTTACAATCTCATAAACTGACTCCAGTGTTTCCTCTGGTTCTGGGAGTTTATCTTAGAATATTAATGACAGCTGGTGGTTGTTCGAGCTGAAGGGTAAAGCTGGTGATTAGCTTTTTCACATTAACAGACAACAGATTCAAAGTAAATATATTTACTCTATGCATTTTCTGTTTCTCTCCACTTCCTTTCTGCTACGAGTCCATTTGTTGTTGGTTTGACAACAGTAACAAATTTAAAGCAGCATAGAAAATGGCAGCTATGACCGCATTCATGTGAGAGTGAAATAGAAACACTTTTCCTGCTTATTATAGGAAAAGTGTTTTTTTTTTTTTTCTTGGAAGTGACATCAGAAACAGCAGCATGTGACATCACGTGATGGCGGAGCTTCAGTTCATCCTTTGTCATCCTTTTTTTTTTTTTTTTTTTTTTTTTTTTTCTCTCTTCCCCCCCTTCTCACCGTCTCTTCTCCCCTTTGGTTTTCTTTCTTCCTCTCCCCCTCTTTCTTTCATTCTTTCCCCCTGTCCTATTAAAAAAAAAAAAAAAAAAAAAAGGATGACAAAGGATGAACTGAAGCTCCGCCATCACGTGATGTCACATGCTGCTGTTTCTGATGTCACTTCCAAGAAAAAAAATAAATAAAAATAAATAAATAAATAAATAAATAAATAAATAAATAAATAAAACCCAGCGACTGCCTCACTAGTGTCAGTCAGGTAAGTGTGAGCTGCAAGGTTTCACTGGTTTAACTAAAGTTGTCTTTACATAAGTGAGTTAAGCTAATGAAATATATTTATGTCTGGATTCATCAACACTTTATTTATGTGAACACAGACTTCAATCAGAGCTGAGCAGGTCCGGCTGGGATGACCTGATCTGGTTATGTTGGTTACACACACACACACACACACACACACACACACACACACACACACACACACACACACACACACACACACACACACACACACACACAGGGAGTGCAGAATTATTAGGCAAGTTGTATTTTTGAGGAATAATGTTATTATTGAACAACAACCATGTTCTCAATGAACCCAAAAAACTCATTAATATCAAAGCTGAATGTTTTTGGAAGTAGTTTTTAGTTTGTTTTTAGTTTTAGCTGTTTTAGGGGGATATCTGTGTGTGCAGGTGACTATTACTGTGCATAATTATTAGGCAACTTAACAAAAAACAAATATATACCCATTTCAATGATTTATTTTTACCAGTGACACCAATATAACATCTCCACATTCACAAATATACATTTCTGACATTCAAAAACAAAACAAAAACAAATCAGCGACCAATATAGCCACCTTTCTTTGCAAGGACACTCAAAAGCCTGCCATCCATGGATTCTGTCAGTGTTTTGATCTGTTCACCATCAACATTGCGTGCAGCAGCAACCACAGCCTCCCAGACACTGTTCAGAGAGGTGTACTGTTTTCCCTCCTTGTAAATCTCACATTTGATGATGGACCACAGGTTCTCAATGGGGTTCAGATCAGGTGAACAAGGAGGCCATGTCATTAGTTTTTCTTCTTTTATACCCTTTCTTGCCAGCCACGCTGTGGAGTACTTGGACGCGTGTGATGGAGCATTGTCCTGCATGAAAATCATGTTTTTCTTGAAGGATGCAGACTTCTTCCTGTACCACTGCTTGAAGAAGGTGTCTTCCAGAAACTGGCAGTAGGACTGGGAGTTGAGCTTGACTCCATCCTCAACCCGAAAAGGCCCCACAAGCTCATCTTTGATGATACCAGCCCAAACCAGTACTCCACCTCCACCTTGCTGGCGTCTGAGTCAGACTGGAGCTCTCTGCCTTTACCAATCCAGCCACGGGCCCATCCATCTGGCCCATCAAGACTCACTCTCATTTCATCAGTCCATAAAACCTTAGAAAAACCAGTCTTGAGATATTTCTTGGCCCAGTCTTGACGTTTCAGCTTGTGTGTCTTGTTCAGTGGTGGTCGTCTTTCAGCCTTTCTTACCTTGGCCATGTCTCTGAGTATTGCACACCTTGTGCTTTTGGGCACTCCAGTGATGTTGCAGCTCTGAAATATGGCCAAACTGGTGGCAAGTGGCATCTTGGCAGCTGCACGCTTGACTTTTCTCAGTTCATGGGCAGTTATTTTGCGCCTAATAATTATGCACACCTGATATAGGGTGTTGATGTCATTAGACCACACCCCTTCTCATTACAGAGATGCACATCACCTAATATGCTTAATTGGTAGTAGGCTTTCGAGCAAATACAGCTTGGAGTAAGACAACATGCATGAAGAGGATGATGTGGACAAAATACTCATTTGCCTAATAATTCTGCACTCCCTGTACACACACACACGCATGTATGCATGAAGAGAAAAGATTAAGGGTAAAATCACACAGCGCTTTATACAACGTGCCTCATTCACACACATCGCTTGAAACAAACAGAGAGAGGCAGTCTCACAGTTTGGGTGCAACAACCTCAAAAGCACATCTGGTTTTAAGATCAGAGCGAGGGACAGTTAAAGAGAGGCCAGCAGCACTGATACAGGCTTAGAAAGAAGCTCTGCTGTGTCAGCAGCGGTGTTCAACTCCAGGCCTCGAGGGCCGGTGTCCTGCAGGGTTTAGATGTGTCCTCGATCCAGCACAGCTGGTTCAAATGGCTAAATGACCTCCTCAACACGTCTTGAAGTTCTCCAGAGGCCTGGCAAGGAATGAATCAGGCCCTCGAGGCCTGGAGCTCCCCACCCCTGATGTAGAGAGTTATACTGCAGTAGTGAGAGAAACGTACCTTCAGGAGTTCTAACCTTGAAGTAAGAACACCTGGATATTTCATATTCTGAAAGTATTTATACTGAAACTTAAATCTTTTCCTAAACTGAACTAGGTTTGGTGCCTGAATCTGACTGTAACTTTAAAATAAGTCATTAGCACATGGGCTACAGACCCAGCCTCCACTAAATTCTCCTAACGCATTGGATCACTTTGCTTTGTCCTAGTGAACCCAGCATCTGTAGCCTTTCAGGCACTATTATTATTGTTGTTGTTGTTGTCACAGTTCATTCACTGCCACACTTGAATTGCGATTGTGTTCTTTCATAGCTGCGTTTGTGTCTGTTGGTCATGAAATATTTGTGCTTGCAGTTTAAGGCTGTGAGATCTGAGAACAGTGGATTCACAGATACAAGCCTGGGAAGCGCCGTGCTTCATATATTCACTTCATTTGGAGGCTGCTAACAATGAGCTCTGGTTACTTTAATTCAACACTGCGCTCGTCCCATAGATTCATTATTAATGAGTTCTAATGGCAGCACCGGACTTTGTATTGATTAGGTTTTTCTTGCCTCTAATTATAAAAGGGCTTCGGGTGGGGGGTGGGGTGCGAGTCGATGACTCTGGAAACAAAGGAATACATTTATTAACTGGATGGCTTTCATACAGTAGCATTGTCTCTCTAACTGATCCATACTGTGAGAGCCTTCATATGGGTCACATGAGGTCAGACGGCTCTCAACATGATCCCTACGCTTATCCCCAGCACAGGTTCTGCAGCACATTGAACATATGCTGTAAATGTAATTGAATTATGAGGTGGTGCTTTTGGATTGAAACTCTAAATATAACCCGTTTAAGACCCGGTTTAGTGTTAAGCATAAACGACTAATGTGATTTAGCTGTTTAAATAAAAGCAGAAAGCAAAGCTCTGACTTACCATTAACCCCAGTTTGTAGTACAGCCGTGTACAGAATGACATGTAGGAGTTTGTTTGCATTTTGAACCACAGACAGAATCCTGGCATCACTGCCCAGGCCGTTTCCTGTTCACTGTGCTCTTCTTCTTTCTGTCATTCACTCCTGTAATGTTTGGTTTGTCCTTCGGTGCATTCAGAGCCTTGATCGTATGTTGTGGCTTCACATAAATGTCTTTAATTGCAAATTAAATACTTGGGAGTCAAATCCAGACCTTCATTCGTTCATTTCATTTATTAAGAATTAATGAAGAAGAGTCTAAAAAAGAGCAGAAGCTAAAATCACACATCAAAGCTAGCACGTTGCCTTGACATTACTTATGTCTTCTCTCTTCTGATTTCTGCATTTCCTGTAAGTCAGACTTGGGTTTCACACTGTTATTTCATTTGCATCTACAGCGGAGAGTCAGCACGGAGACATGTGCCACATTCCTGGGAACACACCAGGCTGAGAGAAAGGGGAATTATCAGAAGCATCCACATTTCTGTATGTTAGAGGTATGTGCATGTGGTGACAGTCTGAACACTACTGTCAGGTCACGGCCTTATTCACAGGCAAGCAGCTGAAAGTACACATCCTGGGATGTTATTATTATTTTTAATGAACACAGTGATTAAAGTTTGTGACCTTGTAGGAGAAATGAAACAGAACATGTTGGGTCTGAATGTTGTGATTTATTATTTCAGAGAAACCCTGCTGTGTCACTCACAGGTATCAGGGTTGTTGCTGTTCGCTGACAGTTAGAAATGTTCGTGTGTGGATACTCTTCAGCCTCCCACAGTCCAGCTTTGGGATCTTGCTAAACGCAGCTTTGCTCTTCCTCCTGTCTCATCTTCTTCCTCAGCAGCTCACCGATATCAGCCAGAGGGTTGGTTTTACCTGAGAGCGTCCTTACTGCTTTGCTGAACCTGCTGGTCTCAGTCTCCCTGTAAAAACAATAAAGAAGAGTGGCAGAGGATTTCCACACAGGAGTGTAGTCTGGCTCTCAATCACTGTAAGAAAGAAAGAAAACTCTTACAGCAGTCTGCGTTTCTGTGAGCGTTTCATCTGACTGAAATCTGTGGGCTCTGGTCTCTTCACCGGGCTAAAGGGAGGACATCGGACAGAGACATGGGGACACTTTAACACATCAAGAACAGTGGACAGTTTCTTCTAATGGTGTCTCCTACTGGTCTTCCACACAGCAGGGAAACGCTGCGGGGTTTATTTATCAGGCAGTCACTACTTTAATGTTGCTTTGACATCAGTATGTGGTGGTCACATGACCACAGAGTGTAAATCAAACTAAAGATGTTTTTATCACAGTCTGTGGGAGAAGCTGCTCCTTCAGGTAGCTCCACCCAAACTCTGCAAGACATCTGACGTAGGCCAGGAAAAAGAAATGGAGCTGATGGGCACAGACAGGGACGGACGGGGACAGATGGGGACAGACAGAGACAGGACAGGGACAGCGGGGGACAGACAGGGACAGTCGGGGACAGGACAGGCACATATGGGGACAGACGAGGACAGACATTGAAGCTCATTTAATTACTAAAGGTTCCCTCTCTCAGACAGACCTGTGGTCATGAGTCAGCTGACTGTACTTAGGAGATATCTGACACTGATCCAAATGAAAGCATCACTTAGTGTTTGCTTTTGATATTCTTCTTCTTATCATTGTTGTTGTTATTACTGAATAGTGTTAAAGTTGAACTTTGACCTAGATGAACCCAGGCCTGATTACTGCTGCTTGAATAACAAATTTACAGTTCAAGGTTTGTTTTTTTTGTCACTCATCATGAACACGACAGAACAAAGTGAAGTACAAATTCTCTAAAATACAAAGAAAGTGATTGAGACTAAAGATGTGAAAACCAGCACATCAGTGTACAAAGATGACAAAGTTTCTGAGGACTGTGGTGAACCATGGTGACAATGGAAAAAACTGACTGGACTGACGACTCATCCGAGTCCAGCAAAAGATGTAAGTGCAGGCCTGTGTCAGCAGTAAAACAGTGGTGCTCGTGCGATGGTCCATAATTCATTTTGTGTCAGTATAGCAGGCACTGATGGACACGCCTGCGGAAAACAGTTAAGCTTAGAAAATCTCTTTATTATTGAAATAAAACGTCTTATTTTGGCCTGATCAGCCCAAAGTAAGCTCATTTTTCCAACCTCTGCTCATTTCTACTAAAATATTTGGTCATTAAGAAACGGACAGCGAACACAAGTGAGAGCAGCCAGTAGATGAAGCCTCATCAGCCACAAACATGCCATTAGTCCTGATTTGCTGTCTTCAAGGACAAAAGAAACGGGATCACTTTGGGACGCTGCACTTGATAATCAACAACTGTCATGTTGACACTTGATGCCTGGCTTGCTCAGCGGTCACCTTGGCACTTACACTTT
Source organism: Diplotaxodon limnothrissa (assembly GCF_057381915.1). Lineage (NCBI taxonomy): Eukaryota > Metazoa > Chordata > Actinopteri > Cichliformes > Cichlidae > Diplotaxodon > Diplotaxodon limnothrissa. The sequence continues at coordinate 49,803,272 of NC_140617.1, forward strand.
GATTTTCCTGCTTTTGCGGCAAGCGACGGGGGCTGTGGAAGCTGGGGAGATGAGCTGAGAGAGATCCGGTAAGGCGTCAGCCAGCGGCCTCATGTCTCCCACTACAGGAGTGGCCTGTCTCCGGACCTCGGCTGCTTGGAGCTCTTTCGCCTGCTTAATGGAGCTGATCTCTGAGAAACAGCAGCGAAATTATTACAGTGAGACATATAGTAACAGGAAATGTCAGTACAAGATGTGAGGTTTCTATATAACATACACTTATTCTTCTTCATTTTATTACTGAAGTTACTGTGATGTGCCGTCGTGGGACAGTTATCAGTGTCATTGTGCTATTGTACCACGTAGGACTGTGCAATGACACCGTTATCTCTCACATGTGAACTTAAACATGTCAAAGTTGATTTAAACTGAGATGTTACATTGAGTAACACACGCAGACAGTGTTTGCAGACTACAGAATAAAGACGAGGGACGGCTGACGACAACAAGCCGAACCTGTGAGCGACGGCGTTCTCAGCCGCTCTGTGATGGCAGCTCTGTGACATCACACATGCAGACCGTTGCACATGAAGAAAGCCTCTGTGGTACTTTAACAGGAGGGTTTTATCCATTTTACTGTCACTTAATTCTTTTCAAACTATTTTCTGGCATCACAGTGAAAATGAGCGGCGTGTCTACCAAAACAATAAGAAGTATTGATCCCAAAGGAACCTTCATGCCAACTAAACTCTCCACAGCTGACGACCAAGTACCAGGATTCATTCTCCTGTCAAACAGCTGAGCCCCAGTGATGTGGAAACAAACCATTAAAGTATGTACTGCATATTACAGGGGCGATCGTGGCTCAAGAGTTGGGAGTTCGCCTTGTAATCAGAAGGTTGCCGGTTCGAGCCCCGGCTTGGACAGTCTCGGTCGTTGTGTCCTTGGGCAAGACACTTCACCCGTTGCCTACTGGTGGTGGTCAGAGGGCCCGGTGGCGCCAGTGTCCGGCAGCCTCGCCTCTGTCAGTGCGCCCCAGGGTGGCTGTGGCTACATGTAGCTGCCATCACCAGTGTGTGAATGTGTGTGTGAATGGGTGGATGACTGGATATGTAAAGCGCTTTGGGGTCCTTAGGGACGAGTAAAGCGCTACATAAATACAGACCATTTACCATACTTCTTACTCCCCAAGCATCAGAATTACTTTAAGTTTAGCAATTCCTGGAAATGAATCTTCTTTCCCTAACGTGTCCATTCAAGCTGTACATTTAAAGTGAAAGCTGGATGTCCTTGGCCAGTGGAGCCCAGACTGTAACACTGGGACGATCCACTGTGGAGCTGGTTTAGGGTTTCAGCAGGGCTGAGACATGAAGCCATTAGTAACTAATTATACGCCTGAAGAGGAGACGTGTTGTGTTACTGACGAATTGATTGGCTCATCACAGGGCTACTGTTACAGGCTAATCCCAATTAGCTGAAATGATCACGGAGAGAAGATTCCTAATTGGAAGAAGATGTCGTTTTTAAAACCTTTAATAATCTGTGTTACATGAAAACAACTAAGATCACACAAACACACAGTTTCCAAACACGCGTGTCCACGGTGAGTGGAGTGTGACGGGTTCACCTTCTCCACAGAACGACGCGTCCGACTGTTTTTTCACGAGCTTTGAATTCAGTTCTAGCAGCACTGATGCGACACCTGGACCGTACACAGGTCCCTCTGGACGGCAGATCGAAACCTGCCATTGTTGTTTCTGATGTTTTTGAAGAGTTTGTGGACCACAGTGGGGCTCGAGCACAGAGCGATCAGACACCAGTACCTTCACCTCAGCCTCCCTGCAAACTAACCCTAACTCAGTAATTAAAACAGTGTAATAGTGAAGTGACACTGACAAAAATATTACATTAATAAGAATGAACACAAGCCCACGTGGCAGACTCCAGAGTGTGTTTGGACTGTTCACTTAGATGAAAATACGTGTTGGCCTGAGATTTTTGGTAAGAAATGGAGCTGTACGACTGAACCACAGCTGCCAGACTAAATAAGAGCAGGTTACATTGTTGTGTCCATGTGAACTCACTGCTGAGCCACCGCTCCCTCCTCTCCTTCATCTTTTCTTTCTTTGACTGCATTTTCTTGATTTCTGTGCCTGTAGAAACACAAACACACACAAACAGGAATATCAGTCGATATAACAGCACAGTGGGAGGGGCCTATGAGAGGCAGCTTTATGCGACTCATCAAAGATGGCTGCAAACCTTCCTTCGTGAACAGAAAACAAAGCTTCGTGCTGCATAAACCAGCGCTGACACTCCGTGCATGTGTCAGGACCAAAACCCATGCAGGGTTAACCCAACGTAGAAACACAGTTCTTTCCTTTTGGAAATGAAAGAGTGAAGACAAAAGGCTGTAGAGGCTCTGAGCAGTCCTGTCCCTGTAGCTGCAACAGCATCAGAAATATATTGAAGCTTATTGATCCATGCTTTAGCAGCAGCTTCAAACATGCTGTTCTTTGCTCTACGTCCCTTTTTTTAAATCATAGCAGTGCCCAGCACTAAAGTAAAAGCTAGGTCAACACTGACCCATGAAGCGCCCACACAGGCAGCTTTACCCAGTCAGTGTGTTCTGGTATACGGTGCACTACTGCTCATATTGGGGTTAATTACATTAGAGATGCAGTATTCTGTCAATATAAACACTTTTAAATAAAATCTACTGACTATATGTTGGTGTTTTAAATTCCATAACAACTCCCTCTTGTTTAACATTAAGGCTGAGTGAGTCCACATTTGTTCTGTGAAGACATGCGGCGAAATACGAAGCAAATTAAAAAAGACGAGGAACCATCATGGGAGGACAGGCCCCTGCATGTATGTACCACCGGCAGATAGAGGAGGTGGCTGATATCCAGAAATCTTACCAGTGGCTGGACAAAGCTGGACTGAAAGACAGCACAGAGGCACTAATCATGGCAGCACAAGAACAAGCTCTGAGCACAAGATCCATAGAGGCTGGGGTCTATCACACCAGGCAAGACCCCAGGTGCAGGCTGTGTAAAGATGCCCCAGAGACAATCCAGCACATAACAGCAGGGTGCAAGATGCTAGCAGGCAAGGCATACATGGAACGCCATAACCAAGTGGCCGGCATAGTGTACAGGAACATCTGTGCCGAGTATAACCTGGAAGTCCCGAGGTCAAAATGGGAGACGCCCCCAAGGGTGGTGGAGAATGACCGAGCTAAGATCCTGTGGGACTTCCAGATACAGACGGACAAAATGGTAGTGGCTAACCAACCGGACATAGTGGTGGTAGACAAACAGAAGAAGACGGCCGTAGTGATCGATGTAGCGGTTCAAATGACAGCAACATCAGGAAGAAGGAACACGAGAAGCTGGAGAAATACCAAGGGCTCAGAGAAGAGCTCGAGAGGATGTGGAGGGTGAAGGTAACGGTGGTCCCCGTGGTAATCGGAGCACTAGGTGCGGTGACTCCCAAGCTAGGCGAGTGGCTCCAGCAGATCCCGGGAACAACATCGGAGATCTCTGTCCAGAAGAGCGCAGTCCTGGGAACAGCTAAGATACTGCGCAGGACCCTCAAGCTCCCAGGCCTCTGGTAGAGGACCCGAGCTTGAAGGATTGACCGCCCACAGGGGCAAGTGGGGAATTTTTTTATATATTTTATATAACAGGAACTGCCAAGGACTTGTTTAAGCTAGCGATGGGGAGACATGCCTAACTCAACATCTTGTACGTTTGCTCACTTACAAAGAATGAGCTGTCTATCATTTTTATCATGTTTAAATGTAATGGAGAGACAAAATACCAACCAAGGCAACAACAGACAGGCTAAGGAAGAGGCCCATTAAAGGCTCCCCAGTCTCCCAACGTCAATGCTCCAGGACATCTGTGGAGGGAGCTGAAGCGTGGAGTTGTTTGTCAAGTGGAGTGGGCCAAAATCCCCCCTGAGATGTGTGCAAACCTGCTGCTCATCCAATAATTATTTACCCCACTGTATGTCAGCCAGTGTTGTTCAGACAGGCATGTTATCTCCACACTGTGAACAGTGCAGACATCCTAGCAGGCCTTTATCTACCAGCACAGCACCAAACAACACAAGTGTTTCAACAGAACAGGCAAAGATAAGCATCTGCCACTGGCTACAACTGTGAGCACAGGTGGAGAAATCCAATCTTTCACAAGTAGGTGGGGGTTTCCAGTGTGTTTGTTAGGCAGGGGGCATGCTTTACCACCACTGTTCCCACTGGGAGCCTCATTTTTCCACTGTCAGATGAAATGGATCTCTGTGATTGAGGTGGGCAGAAGACGAGTTCTCCACCTAACCGTCGTACATCCACCACACCGCACACACTGCAGAGTAAGTGATATCGAACAGCTGAAGGCAAATGAGAAAACAACACCACAGCAGGGAGAGAGAAGACTGGTTCAGCACATCACAGCTTTGCAGCTGCTTTAGACGACTCTAAGTAGTGACGAGCATTTCAACAGTTTCATGGAGGCCTTCATATACACGGAAGAACCAAAACAGGCTCATTAAAGACACTAGGGCTGCCACAAACAATTATTTTGATAGTCGACTAGTCACCGATTATTTTTGCGATTAGTCGACTAATCAGATCATCATCCATTGGACGTACAGCTTATTGCACCAGCAGCATCTGGTCTTATATAACTATCATTAGCTTACAGCTTTAAGTGTTTAAGGTATGTGCTAACTAAAAATAAAGACAAGATGGTAGTTTATTAATTTTTAATGAAATTTGCAGATTGTTTCGGTGAAGTTTAATAAACTCCTTGCTTTCTAAAATATAACAGGACACTGGAGTATATTCTCCAGCGTCTCACACTTCTGATAATCAGCTGTCTGCTTGACAGTTTTAGCTGTGCAAAAACTTTAATCTCAGCCAAACCGATTTACTCAGGAACAAATAAAACACTGAAGAAAGCCAAACAATAACATTGTTAAGTTATCTAAGTGACATATATCATGTTTAACCTGAGTAGCGAAAGACAGCGGTGGGTTTGAAAAAGATTTGCCAGGAGTCCGGTGTTCTCACGGCTCTAGTGACCTTGCCCCCGGCTAGCTATCGAGCTAGTGGGTAACAGACGTCTCCGAAAACGTCGGAGCGCTTTTGAAAATATGTGGTGTCCTGATAAACTGAGCCGATATTTGAGGTTTACACAGCTACATTCTCGCCTGAAAATATGTTAAACGTTTATTTTGTGACCCAGAAAGAATAATAAGAGTAAAGTTAAAACTAACTAGCTGCCGCCATTGTTGACAACTGCGCTGGGCTGCGCTATGAATTCTGGGACACAGCTTCTTCTTCTTCGGGGTTTAACGGCAGCTGGCATCCTTGTACATGCAGTGCTGCCATCTTCTGTTTCAGTCCGTTATTACACTCTTAAATCCTGCTACTTATTCCTGCGTCCTTTGTGATCTTACAAAGCTTCAAACGATGCGTCGACTATTAAATCAGTCGTCGACGATTTTAATAGTCGACATAATCGTGACTAGTCGACTAATCGTGGCAGCCCTAAAAGACACACACAATTATGCTGTTTTTCTGCCTCTGTACAGTTCAAACTTGAAACTGCTCTATTCTCAAATTACAGAGATTCTGAAGTCTTCTTACCTGTTGTTGCTTTTTCTCTGTTGTTCTCAAATGCTGAAATAAAATCAAAACACTGAGTGAAAACCAGCATTTACACTCCGGGGCCTGAGCACATAAACCTAAGATTAACTGCAACTGGCTTCACAGCTGAGCAAGAGAGACACTCAGTCAGCTCAACAACTTGACTGAATTTCATTTTATTTCTAAATCACATCAACAGTTTACAGAGATTCAAGCATAGTTTGTTCCTGTCACACCATTTTTTAAAATTTTGTACATTTCTTAAGTAACCATATCGAGCAGCTCTGTTAGGTCCCAAACACAAAATATTTCTCTCATCAGCATTTTAATAACACTCATTTTAATAAGTCAGACACAAGGGGTGGGCGATAGAAACGATATAAATTTGGCCAACGATAGAGATTTTGACTATATCGCTCTATCGCGATAGCGCATGTTGATGATGTCATCAAGCTGCGCCTGTTTTGGTCAAAGCATGGCAGCGGCTAAAACCATTATCATCTGCAAATGATGGCGGCCGACAGTCACGGCAAAGAGATGAAGCACTTTTGAAATATGGGGGAAGCCAAAAACTGCGCTTCCTCCACTTCCGTAACATTGATTCATTAATGTTGAATTCTCTGCAGCTGCTCTGTTCCCATGTTGTTGCAGTATATTAATGACTAACCTCGTATTGTGGATGAATAATCTCAGTTGTTCTCCTGACTGAAGTTTGCCCCGTGTACAGCATCCTGCTATGCGACTGCATTTGTCCCTGACCACCAGAATCCCTCACGTTAACTTTTATCGAGTGGAAAAAGTTGGCTTCATCCTCCAGCTTCACTGTGCTAATGTTATGCTAACATAGCTGTGTCACTAGTAATCACGTAGCACAACATTATATACCAGCTAGCCAAACTTCAGTAACGCTACAAACATCACTGCTGTTTATTTTTCTGTCTTCATTTATGTTGGAAGTGGCAGCAGAGCTGTACGTTTGAATTAAAAAAATCTCTGTCAGAACATGCTATGAAATGTTTAGGTGGAAACTAGCGAGCTAACTTCCTGTTAACTTCTAACTCCGTTAAATGTCATAAATTCTGTTTTCATGGATGTTAAACTTAATTATTAGACCTGGTAAAGCAGCAACGCTGATGATTTAATTAAAGATGAAAGAATTTAGAGAGTTTTTAACTCTCAGTGTTCGTTTGACTTTGGGACCTGAAGTAGACGGAGTTTTGGACCCAGATTACTTCGCGAAGCTCCTCACTACGGCAGCCGTAATGCTCTGACGATCCATCAAGCAGTGCGACTTACCAAAGTGTGCCTTATAGTGTGAAAAATACGTTATACAGAAGAAAAGAGTATATCGTGATATATATCGTTACCGCACATGCTTCAAATTATATCGCAATATGAATTTTAGGCCATATCGCCCAGCCCTATCAGACACCTTACAAATGTCACTGATATAAATAAATAATGAATCGTTTTCATTTAACTGTAGCAGTTTACCCGATTAGGAATACATTTTCTGAATTATTTACATGTAGGTTAAGACTCAGGCACAGAAGCAAAGGACACAGAGCTTTGTGTGCTTCAGTGCAGCTTTAGACCTGAGCCACACTTATACCGTCTTTACAGTTGATACCTTAATTTGCTTCACTGACCTCTGTGGGTCATAATACAATAATCAAATAAGCCATCACACTGACATGGACAAACGTCTCTTACCTTTCGTGACAGGTGTGGGCACATCTGGAGCTTCATCAAACTTGAGTGTCTGTACCAGAGCTTCAGGAGAGATCTTGGTGCCAGCAAAAACACTGGAGGGGAAGGATGCCAACGCAGGCGCCTGCAAGGGTTTGAAAGTGCATCTATAACTCAAAGACTTCTATCCACCACATTTGTGCTAGAATGGAGCCTAATGTGTGATTCTGTCTGTCTCTAAGTGTAATGGTCTCGAGCTGGTAATTAGTTACTCAGTAATTCAGTAATTACTTCCTCCAAACCATCAACGTGTCTTTTAGACCCATTCCTACAAAACTGCTCAAAGAAGTCCTGCCATTAATTAATGCTTCAATCTTAAATATGATCAACCTATCTCTAATAATCAGCTATGTACCACAGGCCTTCAAGCTGGCTGTAGTTAAACCTTTACTCAAAAAGCATCTCTAGACCCAGCAGTCTCAGCTAATTATAGGCCAATCTCCAACCTTCCTTTCATATCAAAAATCCTTGAAAGAGTCAACCAGCTAACAGATCATCTGCAGAGGAATGGCTTATATGAAGAGTTTCAGTCAGGTAAAGGTTGATATTGTCACGTCCGTCCCAAGAAAGTGGCAGTGACGGATTTGGACTGTTCGTTATGTCCATGGTTTTAAACACACACCTGTCTGTGAGGCTTGCTCCCCAGTCTTAGATTTGCTGTGAGTAGTTCACCAGGATCCTTCCGTACAGTAGAAGACACCAGTGAGCCGTGCTGCGCGAAGCCGATCGGCCCATCGACCTTTACGGCCTCGTGGTGAAGCTTCTGCCGAACATATTTTATCTTCCCAACCATTTTAATACCGCCGAACCAACTTTAAGTCCACTTCTTACACGAACTCCCTCGTGTTGATATTTCCATTAGAGAGCGTGCAATGTAGGTCAAGTCGTCCAAGCTAACACCGGAAATCGTTCTGTTTTGCCTTCAAAAGTGTTTTCTCTCCTTTGAACATGTTGCCTCAAACAAGGTTTTGGTATTTCCTTAATGGGAAACACGCCGCGTACTTAACTTCCCCCCTGTCATCGCAGCTGCCATCGACGGTGTTAACATTTTAACTGACTTAGAGAGCGTATAAGAAGCTTGAACATATTTTACTTTGGTAATAACTACCGGAAGTAGTTATAGTAGTCCTGAGGCGACTGGTGTACCAGCTTAGTGCCTCGGTGTAAAACGAGGAGGAGTGAAAGTTCCTAGTGATACTAATTTCCAAAAGTTGTTCTCCAAAACTTTAATATATATATTGGTATAATTTCCAAAAAAGGTTTAGTACCAAGTTATGTTATTTATTTATTTTTACCTTTTAGAAAATGGGAAAATAATTACTTCCTTAAATTTGCTGAATAACTTGGTTTGATGAAATAAAACAAATAGTAGTTAACATTGCAACTCGAGGAGAGTGCACAAAATATTTATTCTGATACATCTTTTTATATTTTATTTTCTATTTATACAATAGTTGGAAGTAAGCCACAAAGGTAGCCAACCAATTCATATTCACATCATCTGCACATTTAAATTCAGTATGACAAAACATTTATTTATGTGAATAATTTTAGTCTTCTTAAATATAGCTCACGAAACAAGTAAAAGTACAAATGCGTATACGTTACGGACGTCCTATTTAATAATTTGTGCATGACTATTTTGGAATGGTTTGAACTGTGGGTTAAAGGAGAAAGAGATTAGGGACTGAACGCATGTAAGTGTCAATGTGAGCATGTTTAACTGCCTCAGTGATAGACTGGTGTGCTTTCTCTCTATGACAGCAGGACAGGCTCCAGCGCCCCCACAAACCTAAAATAAGATGCAAGATTTAAAAAAGAAAAATAAGCGAATTATTACTGCCCTGAGTCTCTTATTAGAGTTTTCTCAGGATTTATTTGGTTAGAAGCAGGTTTTCCCTGTAAACCTCTGGCTGTTCAGCTCTGCCACTGTCAGGAATAATGATTTTGGACATTGCTTTATGCGAGTTGGCCCTTCATGTAATAAGAGTCAAAAGCATCGATTCAGCGCTATGACTGAAGTGAGTTATTGAGAATAACAAGTAGAGACCAGAAGGGATTTTGCAAACATACTTACACATCATAGTTAAAGTCAGGGTGATATTTCCTCTGGGCCGAACAGAATGCCCCAGACTTGGATTAATAGGTAATAAGATCATCAGCATGCAAGAAAATGAAAGATAAAATAGTTCCATCATTACGTGAAAACGATGTTTATTTGTTGCTGGATTTAGCAATAAAAAATAACCAGTCTTTTCAGCACTAGTGTGCTACACTGTACATTATGTGCCTGTGTAAACAAACACAGACATGGTGAAACACAGCTGGATAATAAGAACTCAAGCAAATCGTCTACAATCATTTTGACTTTTCTGAGAAACTCGTGCAGCTGGATGTGGGGGAAATGCACACAAGCAGCCGTGTTGGGAGGTGTGCTCATGCTTCTTCATTTCCAGCCTCCAGCTGGTTCACAGTGGGACAGTACAAAGCTTTACCAACTCAGTCTAGTCACTTACTGTTGTCAATAGAAAATAAAATAATTCAGCAGGTTTTTTATAATGACTCGTTTACTTTATAAGAAGCATTTCTAACGGGATCAGCTCTGCTATGATTCTGCTGTTATAAAGCTTTTACTTACACAAAGTGTCTTCCTAAACATTTGTATGTTGGCACTGGGGACAAAACATTAAGAACACGCATTTCAGTAATAGGTGTAAAGTAAAATATTCAACTTTACAACATATAATAACATAATAATCAGTTTATCATGAGCAGATGCTCTCTTCAGCTTCCACCCGCAGTCAAACACATGCATCCACATTTATGAGTGATTCCAAATCAATGGCAGGTGTGAATGGTTGTCCGTGTGTTAGCCTGGGACATACTGGCCTATGGTGTTATTTTTGTGTTACTACTCTGAGCGCACGTGAAAAGAATTTGCAAGTACAAGTGCTGCGTTTTGAGGAGAAATTTATTTTGAGCGAAGACAAGCTGAGTGAACAAAATTCATTGTTGCGTGCAAAAAATGTATTTCAGTGTTTGCTATTATCCACACACACACACACACACACACACACACACACACACACACACACACACACACACACACACACACACACACACACACACACACAACAACCTCGCTCAGGTTTTGTATTTGCTCTTGCTTAGAAAAAGAAATATGAACATGCAGATGGATACACAAAAGTATTGCAATGTCTCCAAGTGTCAAGAGCTGAACTGATAAGTATCATTGAGATGCTCAAAGGAAGCCACACAATTAAGAACAAGCCTGGCAGAAGTAGGGGAAATAAATAGTGAGAGATGTATCTAAAGACTCCAGAACAGCTGCCAACACTGAATGACTTCAGGAACTGTAGTCTCAAAGCCAATGATCACCCAAACCCAGCAAAACTGCTGGTTAAGGACAGAAACTGATCGAGTAAAATCAGAATTCACGTCAACACCCACTTGTGTCAATTGGCGGTCTTCTTAAATAAGAAAAGATAATTCTTCTTATTAGGAAAGATTGGATGGAGAACATTTGATGTTTAGAAATCTGATGAAACTTATTAAACCCCCCAAAAACTATTGAGAGTTGAGACCAGGAAGCAGAGATGCAAAACCTCTTTTCAGCTTCTCGCCTCCTGCCATCCCCACAGAGACTGTCTGGGCCCAGACCACCAAAAATGATCACAAACAATCCAAGCATAAAATATCACCACAATTTAGAGAGAGAACAGTATTCAAAACAAACCAATAAAGAAAGTAAGAAAAAAGTTGAAAACACAGGAGCACCTGAACCAGGCTGCAGGCCGGCTGACTCGGGCTTGTGACACCCTGTGGGAACCAAAGACTGAAGCAGTTAAATGTGGACAATTAAACATCATGTCTCTGTCTTCTGATGACCTGTTAGTGAATGATTGATGTATTCTGCCTCACAGAGACCTGGTTACACCAGGATGAATCAGTTAAAGCACATATGCTGTAAAAGGAGGAGGAGCAGCAGTCTTTCAAACCTACGTATAGATTTACCAAAACATCCATCCATCCATCCATCTTCATCCGCTTTGTCCGGGGCCGGGTCGCGGGGGCAGCAGCCTAAGCAAAGAGGCCCAGACCTCCCTCTCCCCAGCCACCTCCTCCAGCTTATCCGGGGGAATACCAAGGCGTTCCCAGGCCAGCCGAGAGATATAATCTCTCCAGCGTGTCCTGGGTCTGCCCCGGGGCCTCCTCCCGGTGGGACATGCCTGGAACACCTCACCCAGGAGGCGCCCAGGGGGCATCCTTGTCAGATGCCCGAACCACCTCAGCTGGCTCCTTTCGATGTGGAGCAGCAGCTGCTCTACTCTGAGCCCCTCCCGGATGGCCGAACTTCTCACCCTATCTCTAAGGGAGAGGCCAGCCACCCTTCAGAGGAAGCTCATTTCTGCCGCTTGTATCCGTGATCTCGTTCTTTCGGTCACTACCCACAGCTCGTGGCCATAGGTGAGGGTAGGGACGTAGATCGACCGGTAAATTGAGAGCTTCGCTTTTACACTCAGCTCCCTCTTCACCACGACGGACCGGTGCAGCGTCCGCATTACTGCAGCTGCAGCCCCAATCCGTCTGTCGATCTCCGGCTCCCTTCTCCCATCACTCGCGAACAAGACCCCGAGATACTTGAACTCCTCCACTTGTGGCAGGAACTCATCCCCGACCCGGAGTGGGCACTCCACCCTTTTCCGGCTGAGAACCATGGCCTCAGATTTGGAGGTGCTGATCCTCATTCCCGCTGCTTCACACTCGGCTGCGAACCGCTCCAGTGCGAGCTGGAGGCCTTCACCCGATGAAGCCAACAGAACCACATCATCCCCAAAAATCAGAGATGAGATTCTGAGGCCACCAAAGCGAAAGCCCTCCGCCACTTGGCTGCGCCTAGAAATCCTGTCCATAAAAATTATGAACAGAACCGGAGACAAAGGGCAGCCCTGGCGAAGCCCATCACCCACCGGGAACGAGTCCGACTTATTGCCGGCAATGCGAACCAAGCTCTTGCAACGGTTGTATAGGGATCGAATGGCCCGTAGCAATGGGCCAGACACCCCACATTCCCGCAACACCTCCCACAGGACACCCCGAGGGACACGGTCGAATGCCTTCTCCAAGTCCACAAAACACATGTAGACTGGTTGGGCAAACTCCCATGCACCCTCAAGTATCCTGGAGAGGATAAAGAGCTGGTCCAGTGTTCCGCGACCAGGACGAAAACCGCATTGTTCCTCCTGTATCCGAGGTTCGACTAGCGGGCGAACTCTCCTTTCCAGCACCCTGGCATAGACTTTCCCAGGGAGGCTGAGGAGTGTGATCCCCCTGTAGTTGGAACACACCCTCCGGTCCCCTTTCTTAAAGATGGGGACCACCACCCCGGTCTGCCAGTCCACAGGTACTGCCCCTGATCTCCACGCAACATTGCAGAGGCGTGTCAACCAGGACAGCCCTACAACGTCCAGAGCCTTCAGGAACTCGGGGCGGACCTCATCAACACCAGGGGCTCTGCCACCAAGGAGTTGTTTAACTGCCTCAGTGACCTCGCCCCCGGAAATTGGCGGGTCATTCCCCTCATCCCCAGACTCTGCTTCCTCCTCGGAAGACGTGTCAGTGGGATTAAGGAGGTCCTCGAAGTATTCCTTCCACCGCCTGACAATTTTCTCAGTCGACGTCAGCAGCGCTCCGCCAGCACTATACACAGTGCAGGTAGAGCACCGCTTTCCCCTCCTGAGACGTCTGACGGTTTGCCAGAATCTCTTCGAGGCAGTCTGAAAGTCTTTTTCCATGGCCTCTCCGAACTCCTCCCACACCCGAGTTTTTGCTTCAGCCACTGCCCGAGCCGCATTCCGCTTGGCCTGTCGATACCTGTCGGCTGCCTCCGGAGTCCCACAGGCTAACCAAGCCCGATAGGACTCCTTCTTCAGCCTGGTGGCTCCCTTCACCTCTGGTGATTTACCAAAACAGTCATTTGAAAGTGTGACAGACAGAGCAGCTGGTTAAACTCTGTTCCCACAGAGGTGGATTATATTGGTCATAGTGTTACATCCTCACTGCACACGACCCTGCACATTGTTGCCCGTCTGGAAAGAAAAGCCTCCGTTCAGAAGTGCTTGACTCCCTGTTCACAAATGTGCACCTTTAAAAACGTAACCTGTAAGCTGGAGAAGAAATGGTGCTGGACTAACCCAGAAGATCTTCATTTAGCCAGGAAAGAGTTTCTTCATCTATAAAAGAGGTCTAGGGTGGTGTGGGGTGCTGGTGGATGCTGCAGGGGAGTCTGGGGCCTTGGTGTTCAGGGTTACCCGTTTCCTGGTTGATTCCCTCCCTCCATGGGAGTGATCTACCTCTCGGTCTCAAATATCTTTGTGTGTTCTTGTGTCATTCGTTTGTGTGTGTGTGTGTGTGTGTGTGTGTGTGTGTGTGTGTTTGTGTGTGTGTGTGTGTGTGTGTGTGTGTGTGTGAGACTATGCCTGGGTGGTCGTTTAGTGTGGGGAGGTCGTCCCTCCCTATTTCTCTCCCTGTAGGAGCTGGGTGACTGCAGCTCAGGAGCAGAGAGTGATTCTCTCGCCGCTGCCTCCCAAAGGATCCTCGATGACCCTGATCCTTTGTTTACTTGTGCTGCAATATGCCGAGGCTGCCGGGGGCTTCCCATGATGCACTTCTTCATCAGCCTCTTTTCACTCTGTGTTTATACACCACTTTGTATTCAGTCATTATTAAACTCTAGCTCTGCTTCACACTGTGTCTTCCTGCGCTCCCCCCAGACCGGTCAGGGCAGATGGCTGTCCCTCCCTCACTCTTCCTCCTGTTAAAAGTTCTTTCCATTCTTCTTTGGTGCAATGACTGACCAAAGAAGAATGGGCTGGGATTACTCAGGAGATGTGTGTGAGACACAACAAATACCTGCAGATACCTGTTATCAGCAATAAGCAAACTTGATTTTATTTTTGTGAACTAATTTTGTTTCTGTGTGCAAAGTAAAACGATACAGTAACAAAAATATAACTATGGTAAAATAACAGCAGTAGGAAAATAATCGTTAAAATAATATAAAAAATGAAATTTTCAAAGGGGGGCGAATAATTTTGTCCTGATCTTTGACCAGAGTTAAACCTGAGGACTGGAGAGTAGTCATGATTGTCTAAGTAAAAATCTACAGTGCACTGATAGAAAGGAGCACATTCACCTGTACAGCAGGTGCACACAGTCCACCCAACAGGAGCAGTAATGTTGGGCAGGGAGCAAAGAAGAAATATGCACATTTACTTACTAACCCTACGACCCACACTGGGCAGTGTATCAGTGATGTCAAATAAGACAACAAATACAAATGGTTCTATGATTTGGACGTATTCTCTCATCTCATCAAAGCACGAGTACAATAACTGCAGCTATAAAGTGAAGCCATCATATTATCCATGATTCCTTTCATATCAACTATTTTATAATGTGGTCAACATCATTACATGAACGTAGGACCATTTAAAGTTGAACTGGAAATGTTTCCTCCAGTGAAGGATCAAAAACAAACAGTACAACAGTACTATTACATCAAAATAGTTCTGATCCACCACTGAAACTATGATTTCTCATGATATCGATGTTTATATTTGTTCATAGAAAAAAATTCTGCACAAAATCGATATTTTGAGATTTTTTATTTTATTTCAAACATTAAAAGTATGACAGAGTAAGAATAATGCAAAAATCCTGTAACTTCATATTTTTCTCATCATGAATGTTTTGACATTTTGTGCAGCTTCATTAAATAAAGTGATTGTTAAAAAAATGATCTGAATGTAACAGGATCAGGTGGGAACTGTTTTCAGATTAATGTTATAGTATGAAGAAAGAATCCCACAGCTATTCCAGATGTTTGATCCTGAGGTAAACAAATAAGGAGGAGGGAGGTATACTGGTCCCATCTTTGGATAACAGGTGAATGTGACGATAACCTAAGAACACAAGAGGAAACAATTAGGAGGCAACGAGGTATATTTATACACGCCGACAGATGAGAGACAAAATACTGCAAATGTCATGTTATGGTTCTACTAGTGAGGGTTTTCACCACATCTTTCAGACTCTTATTGTATAATGGAAAATAAACTGGTTCCCAGTAGTCCAGTTCCTTGGAATCGTTGGTCTGCCTGCCTATTGATCCCACTTATCTGTTCCACTCTCACTACAATCAGCTGATTTGTGTGTCAGAGGAAAATAGTGGTGCAGTGTACAGTGTGGATATGGAAATTACTTATTATTGCACAAAAGGACGAGAGCACGATGGTAAAGTGCAAACTGCATCCAGGACAGAAAGAAATGCGTTATGTTGCTAACACAATCTTCTCTTTGCAAGCATCTGCACAGCATGCTAACACTAGGTTAGCTTTAACATCAGTCTGGGTTCTTGGCTCAGTGAATGGCGACTCCAACCCAGCAGCCAGATCCTAAACTTCAACAGGTAACAAAAGCAGTGATGAGCCGTCAGGCTAAATACTAAGAGAAAGATCACATGTGTGTCCTCACACGTAGGGATGTGTGTATGTGGTGTGTAACTGTAGCCTCAGGTTCACATTGTTAAATGCTAATTATGAGACATTTCAGGTTATTTTATAGAGAAACGCCAAAGTAGCAGTTCAACATTGTTTTCTTCTCTAATTAATTAATGTACTCCATTACAAATGTAATGTGTGTGTAATGTGTGTAATATATGACCGCTTCTGAATAATGACCGCAACACTGATCACAAACAGTAAGTTTGCATAAAGAATATAATGTGTTTGATGCTTCTTAGCAATGGTGATGACTCTCAAAGAGGAGCACATGAAAACCCAATGAGAACATATGGGGGGGGGGGGGGGGGGGGGGGGGGGGGGGGTTGTATCCTGATAAGTCTAATTGTTGAATGTTGCCATTGTGTTTCTTAAATTTGTACAGCGTTAGTTCAAGCAGTAGGATCAAAGCCATTCCTTTGATCCTGACCACCTCTCCAACCATTCTGTGCTGGGGAGGTTTTATTGTAGATACATCCTATCTGAAAGATCTGTTTCTTTTGATGTAAGCTTCCAGGGTTTACGACCCTTTGGTCAGCAGAAGGTCTGACACACACACACACACACACACACACACACACACACACACACATTCTTACAGAAGTTCACACATATACATACAAATGCTTTGTCTCAGAACCAAGGGGGCGTGGCTTTGTTCTGACATGTTTTGTGTGAACTGTGTCTCAATAAAAAGGGCAGCGAGGGAGGTCGTGGTCGAGGTCATTTTCGTGGTGGACACAGATGAGGCCTCCCTTGCGCAAGTGTTTGATCGATCGACTGTCTTGTTTTCTTCATGATGAATAAGTCTCTAGAATTAGCGGGGCTTGTGGAAACACAGACCCAACATATCCTTGTAGGGTCTAGCTCACAATATTAACCACCTTGAGGCAACTGTTGTTGTGATTTGGCGCTATACAAATAAAAATTTGTTTTAAATGTTAATGTGAATATGAAGACAAAGTTTAAAGAAGAAACTGATCCGTACCTTGCTGCATGCAGCTCAGAGGGAGTGTGTACTGGCCCACAAAGTCATTCTTAGATGTCTTGTCATAGTCTTCCACTACAAAGCGCACCATGGCCAGCTCAGGCGTGTGAATGGTGAAATGCAGAGTGTCATACCACATGGGGTTAAACCCTGTGAAAAGGATGAACTGCTCAGCACCAGCGCTCAGACAGGGTCTAATATATCACATTTAAAATGGTTTCTGATGAAGCTTAAACATAAGTGCAGTAAAGAAGGCCTGTAATCACTCATCTACCTGCTTTCCTGTTCTTTACATGACTACTGCTGTACCACGCTGTCAGTGTCAATGCTGACATCATTACTAGTCTAATCTGAGCCAATCAGCCTCCGCTTTGCACGGTTTAAATCTGTGCTCTCCGTCATTCTCCCTTTAAGACCCACCTCTTCCCCATCTCCACCTCAGACACCTCAGCCAGAGCTCCTGGGGGGTCCGGTCCTAAACCTACCACGGCTGGGTTTCCATTCTGCCACGATGGGTAATCGCAGTCTAACTTTTCTATCTCTATAAATGATGTCCAATTCTTCCAAGTGATCTCTCCTTATCAAACTGAAGTCAGTGTGAGTATGTACCGTTGTTCTCAATATATCTCGTCTCTTGCTTGGCCTGGTCCATAGGAACTCCATGGACCTCCACTCTGACCAGAGGATCCACTATAGAGTCTTCTTTGATGTTGACTTTGGGTAACTGCTGACCACTGATCACCTTCATTACATTTAATGAAAACACACATTTTGTTCAGCGTGGTAAAGACGTCACTTTTAAAGAGATCCATCGATTTTTTAATGAAAATATATATAAAAAAATCTCTCTTTCACCTGTACGGTGAGGACAACAGGATGGTAGTGATCCCGTTTCTGAGGCATCTCAGGGTCAAACCTTACGTCCGCCTCTCTCATGAAGCTGGGCTTCAACACATAGCCACAGCAGCCGTTCTGACTAAAAAGTCCATCGTTCACATCCATCCCCTCCCCTGCTGTCTGGAAGTTTAAAGCAACTGAGTGGAAGAGGAGAAAAATCATTTTTTGTGGGGATTTTGGGGAAATGTTTGGGTCTGTTCAGTTCTGATTAAGTGCATGATGTGCTGGGCCACTTGGCATTTTGTTGTTTTATTATTAAAGCTGCACAGATTTTAGCTTCAGCCAGGATCATTCAGTATAATAAGTGGTGACATTATGTGGACAGATATTATTTATGTTTTATTTGAAGGAAAAATATTTGTTTCATCTTAAAGTAATTTTAATTTTCCTTTCTGGATCTCCTTCCTCATCTGTCACTGACATTTGAATTTAAATGAATAAAAAGTGTTTTACGAAAGTCTCCTTACATTTGTATCAGTTTCTTCCTGGGACGCCTAACTGTCACGTTTTGTTTGTCAGCAGGCTTAGTTGTGAATTTAATTATATTAATATAATATAATTATATTAATTATGAAAAAACTGAACAAAAATGTGAAATAAATAATTATTATATCCAAGCATATTTGTTAGAACTCAGAAAATCACAGTTTTGTGTAAATAATAATAATAATAATAATAATTCAATACAATTATTTGTTGGTGTCAAAGAAAAACACAATAAGATAAATAAAGGGTTCATTTTGCAAAGCTGAGTTTCTACTATGGAAACTTAATGACCATTGACGCACAAACAATACTTTAGACTGTGCTGAGCCTGCTGACCAACCCTGTTTCTAACCCTTCAAACACGTCATCAGTACGTCATTATAAAAAGCTGAAAAAGAGCATCTTTGTAAATGTACACACAGAACTCAGATTGTTAGGATGCCTGGGTCGTTGACCCAGGGTATTTGAGTTTATTATATTATTTATACTTTTTAGTCTTTGGTTTCTTTGAGTTCTGTCTTATGGTTTATGTCTCTGTCTTCTTTAGTTGCTCTGTCTCCCCTATCACCTGTATCCCCTTGTCTAGTTCGCGTCTCTGTGTATCCTTAGTTCCTATATCCCCGTGTTCAGTCAGTGTTTGTGTCTGCCCTGGTCCCACGTCTCTGTTCCCTCTGTAGTGCCTGCATGTGAGTCTGTGTTATGTGTTTCCTGTTTTACTTTGAAGGTCTCTGTCTTATCTCAGTGTGTTCAGTTTACGCTTCCTTTTGTCTCGTCAGTTCTGATTTGCCCCAGCTGTTTCCCTCCTGTTATTCATTCCCTGATTGCTCCTTCTGTGTATTTAAGCCCTGTGTTTCTCTGTGTCCGTGTCGCGATCTACCGTTTATTTTGCTGTGTGTTTTGTCAATCCGCTGGTGTTAGTTTATTTTTGACCTTTTTCCCCAGTTATGTTATGTTTGAGTTCAGCATTAAAGCTGTTTTGGTTTAAGTTCTGTCTCCGGAGTCTGCACCTTGGGTCCTATTCCTGTCTGCACACAGCCACACCTAACAGAAGATCGCGACCAGAACATGGACCCTGCAGACTCCTTTTTCTCAGAGTTCAGCGGCGAGATGGAGCGGCTGGTGAGCCTGCTCGACCGCATCGCCCAGTCCTCGGATTTAAGGACCATGGCAGTGGGGCTGAGTGCGGTGGAGGCCATCATTCGGCATAATCCCCGGCTTAGGCAGTTTGCTAAGGACACTGAGTTGGGGAACACCATAACTGCCTGGAGAGAGCAAGTCAGGGCTAGTGAGCTTGCTCTCTCCCTCACTACATCTTCCCCACCGCTGCCGCAGGGCAACGCACACTCTGCCTCATCGCCACTGCAGGCTTCCTCCCCTTCCTCACGCCAGCCGGGACCTTGTTCGCCTGTCCGTTCGCCTGCCTTTTTCTGGCGGCTGTGTGGTCGGAGGATGAGGAGGAGGTCTCCGTTTCTCCACCGGTTCCTGTTCCCTCGTCTAAAAGGAAGCGACGCCACCGTCGCTCCTCTCCTCGGTCATCCGTTCAGCCTCACGCCACGTGAGCTGGAGGGCCCGGGGAGCCCGTTCAGCCTCACGCCTCGTCAGCTGGAGGACCCGAGGAGCCCGTTCAGCCTCACGCCTCGTCAGCTGGAGGACCCGAGGAGCCCGTTCAGCCTCACGCCACGTCAGCTGGAGGGCCCGAGGAGCCCGTTCAGCCTCACGCCTCGTCAGCTGGAGGGCCCGAGGAGCCCGTTCAGCCTCACGCCTCGTCAGCTGGAGGGCCCGGGGAGCCGGTTCAGCCTCACGCCTCGTCAGCTGGAGGGCCCGGGGAGCCGTTCAGCCTCACGCCTCGTCAGCTGGAGGGCCCGGGGAGCCGTTCAGCCTCACGCCACGTCAGCTGGAGGGCCCGGGGAGCCCGTTCAGCCTCACGCCTCGTCAGCTGGAGGGTCCGAGGGGCCCGTTCAGCCACCTGTCTCCGCTGGAGGGTCCGAGGGGCCCGTTCAGCCACCTGTCTCCGCTGGAGGGTCTGAGGAACCGCTTCAGCCACCTGTCTCCGCTGGAGGGTCCGAGGAATCCGGTTGTTCAGTCTGACGTCACTAGCCGTGTCTGGGTCTAAACTCCGCTGCAGGTCCATATATCAAACGATCACTATGGCATTACTGAGAGTTGAAAAACTGTCTAAAGTCTTTCATCTTTAATAAAATGATCAGCGTTCTGCTCTACCAGGTGTAACAATTGAGTTTAACATCCAGGCATCCATGAAAACGGAATTTATGACATTTAACGGAGTTAGAAGTTAGCAGGAAGTTAGCTCGCTAGCTTCTATTTAAATACAATATAGCATGTCCTGACTGCGGGGTTTTGGAAACAAATTAAAACGTACAGCTCTGCTATCACTTCCAGCATAAATGAAGACAGAAAACTAAACAGCAGTGACGTTTGTAGGGTTACTGAAGTTGGGCTAGCTGGTATATAATGATGTGCTACGTGACCGCTTGCGACATAGCTATGTTAGCATAATATAAACAAGCTAACTTTTTTTTCTCCACTCGATAAAAGTTAACGTGAGTGTTCTCGGTGGTCAGGAACAAATGTAATCGCATGGCAGGATGCTGTAAAAGGACCAAACTTCAGCCAGGAGAACAACTGAGATAATCCATCCACAATACGAGGTTAGTCATTCATATACTGCTGCATGGGCTGGGCTGTAGTTACATCCTAAGGTTTTAAAAACTGAGCTTAAATAAATGATTAGCGGTAATAAAAGCCAAGGGAGGTCAACAGGGACCACTGACTGTTTTAGGAGCTTTTTGAGATCAAATAGAAGAAAATACATAACATTAAACATGTTAACAACACAAAAGCCATATTAAACGCAGACTGCTTTAGGCCTGGAAGTAGGATTCGTCGCGTCATCACTGAACAACCGGATTGCTTCAGCCGTCTCTTCCTGCTGGAGGATCCGAGGGGCCAGTTCAGCCACCTGTCTCTGCTGGAGGGTCCGAGGGGCCCGTTCAGCCACCTGTCTCTGCTGGAGGGTCCGAGGGGCCCGTTCAGCCACCTGTCGCCGCTGGAGGGTCCGAGGAACCGCTTCAGCCGACTCTTCCTGCTGGAGGATCCGAGGGGCCCGTTCAGCCTCTTGCCTCGTCAGCTGGGGGTCCGGGAGGACCCAGCCAGCACGTCCCAGTGTCTGCTGATGGTTCTGGCGAGGCCGTTCAGCCACCACCGGCTCCTCCGCCTGGTCCGGCCTCAGCCTCTGTAGCTCCGCCTGGTCCGGCCTCCGAGTGTTCAGCTTCGTCTGCTCCTGAGGTCTCCATGCTGTCTGTTCCTGCACGTCCTGCACGTCTTGTCCGGCCTGCACGGCCTGCTCGTCCTGCACGTCCTGTCCGGCCTGCTCGTCCTGTCCGGCCGATGACTGGACGTCATTGCCGTCATGGACGGCCCCCTGAACTACGTCGCCGTCGGTGCCTCCCGCCCGGCCGGCCTCCTGATCTGCTCGGTCGCCGTCGGTGCCTCCCGCCCGGCCGGCCTCCTGATCTGCTCCGTCGCCACCGGTGCCTCCCGCCTGGCCGGCCTCCTGACCTGTTTTCTGGGCTCTTGGACCATCAGCCTCCGGGCCGCCCCCCTGACCTGCCCGGGTTTGGACTGTTGTGCCGTTAGCCTCCGGGCTGGCCCCCCTGAACTTTTTTGAGACTATTGCCTGGGCCTCTGCGCCTTTCGTGAGCTCTTTTGTTTGTTTGCTTTTGGACTGTGCCTGGGCCTTGGTGCTGTTGTTTTGGACTTTGTTCCTGTGTTTTGTTCTGTTGCTTTCCGGGCTCCGTTGTTTGTTCTTTTTTTTTTTTTTGTTTCTGGCTCCTTGTTTGGTTTTGTTTCGAGCCCTCCATCCTGTTTCCCCCGCCGCCCGCCCTGGTTGGGTTGTTTTTGTTTTGTTTTTTTGTTTTGGTGTTTTGGTTTGGGCTGTCTGGAAGCCAGCCCTTAAGGGGGGGGGGTACTGTTAGGATGCCTGGGTCCTTCCCTCCCCATCTCCAGCTGCCTCCCTCTTCCCGCTCCTCCACAACCACCCACACATGCAGGGCCTTGGAGTGGGGGTATGTCACCAGGGTGCAGAGGAGGCTACCCCCCCCCCCCCGTCCCCTTCTGGCTGCCTCTGCCTCAATTTTATCCCACATCTTAGACATTCACATTATTCACACTCTCATTACACATACATATAGGATCTTGGGGGTGGGCACAATCACGGAGTCCAAATCACCATCAGGGTGTATACCTCACCCCTGACGTCGTTGCCCACCTCTCAATTTTAAATACACTTAGTCATTGAGGGTTAGCAGGAGGGACTATGCGCTTACCTGCTGCTCCTTGGCAGGTAGCTCCATGCCCTCCTGGGTTTTAATTGCACCTTAGAACACATATGCATCAACACTACAATGAGCGGGTGGAGGGAGGTTTGGAGTCTTCTCCCACCCCCATTCTCTGCGGCCTGCTGGAGCGGGAGGGCTAGTAGGAGGAGTTGGCCGTCCGACTGCGGTCTGGGGTGTGGGGCCTCCCTGCTGCTGCGGAGTCGGGGTGGTCTGCCTCTCCCCACCGCAGGGAAAAGGGTAACACCACCTGGGTCTGGGTGCAATTCCCCCCTCCAGGGGCAAGGGTACCTAGACCCGGATTGTAGAGTACGCTTGGGGAGTGTGATTGTGTGTACAGCGTCTCTTTATGTCTGTCTCCACGTTGGTTGAGTGTGGAGTGAGTGCATATGAGAGCATGAGGGTGGGAATGGATGTTTGTGTCTGTGTGTGCCTGTATGTCTGTGTCTATATGTCAGGTTGGGTATCAGACGCCACCTCTCTGGGGACACCTCAGGCCCTCCAAGGTTTGGAGGCCTATCTCCACCCACCACCACTTCCCCTGCCGGTGGCGGACTCCCTCAGGTGTCGGTGTGTTGGTGGTTCTTTGTGTCTGGGGGTGGGCGTCCGGGTACACACCGGCTCACTCCTTGGCGGCCGCTTGTCGGGGCCTGGGGCCTGGGGCTCGCTCGGGCCCCCTTTGGAGGTGGGGTGCCCCCGGCCTCTCGGCCTAGGGCTCGGTCACTCAGGCGCAGCTGGGGGCCGGCGGAGCTCACGGGCGCGTCACTGCAACCCCCCCTGGCTTCTGCTCCGCGGCTGCTGAGTGAGCCCTCATCTGGGACTCTCCTCAGCTCTTACTGGAACAGTGGCGCGGCTGCCCCTCTGTTGGTCTTCCATGGTCTTTTGTGTTCTGGGGGCCTCTGGATGTCTGGAGTTTTGATCTCCTCCATACCCGCTTCACACCCTGGAGGACGGGGCTGAGGCCCCCCCACACTCCCTAGCAGATCATTACATGGAGAAACCTTTGGAATGCAAGCATGCTGATCCACACAGGTATGCACACATGGGTATTCACAGACGCGGACTAAAGCTTTCTTGGCTGCTGCCTCAAAGCACACTGTGCGCTGTCTATCTTGCGTGCTGCACAATATTGTTTATTACTTAGTAAATACTGATATCTATGACTAGCTAGTTTATTGTGATGGTGCTTTGTTTTCTCTATTATTATGTTGCTCTTTGTTGTTTGCTGTCTCCTCTGTTTGTTTGTTCGTTTGTTTGTTTGTTTTTTCTCCATACAGGTGACCCAGGAGTTTTTTTTTTTTTGTCTCTCTTCCCCCCCCTTCTCACCGTCTCTTCTCCCCTTTGGTTTTCTTTCTTTCTCTCCCCCTCTCTCTCTCATTCATTCCCCCTGTCCTATTTATTAAAAAAAAAAAAAAAAAAAAAGATGCCTGGGTCGTTGACCCAGGGTATTTGAGTTTATTATATTATTTATACTTTTTAGTCTTTGGTTTCTTTGAGTTCTGTCTTATGGTTTATGTCTCTGTCTTCTTTAGTTGCTCTGTCTCCCCTATCACCTGTATCCCCTTGTCTAGTTCGCGTCTCTGTGTATCCTTAGTTCCTATATCCCCGTGTTCAGTCAGTGTTTGTGTCTGCCCTGGTCCCACGTCTCTGTTCCCTCTGTAGTGCCTGCATGTGAGTCTGTGTTATGTGTTTCCTGTTTTACTTTGAAGGTCTCTGTCTTATCTCAGTGTGTTCAGTTTACGCTTCCTTTTGTCTCGTCAGTTCTGATTTGCCCCAGCTGTGTTTCCCTCCTGTTATTCATTCCCTGATTGCTCCTTCTGTGTATTTAAGCCCTGTGTTTCTCTGTGTCCGTGTCGCGATCTACCGTTTATTTTGCTGTGTGTTTTGTCAATCTGCTGGTGTTAGTTTATTTTTGACCTTTTTCCCCAGTTATGTTATGTTTGAGTTCAGCATTAAAGCTGTTTTGGTTTAAGTTCTGTCTCCGGAGTCTGCACCTTGGGTCCTATTCCTGTCTGCACACAGCCACACCTAACACAGATGGTGGCTGCTGCTAAACATAGTGTTAAAATAAGGACAATACCGACTTTCTGCTTTAGTTTTGCTTCAGAAAAGATCTAAAGACGCTGAAAGGAGCCTGATTTAGGGGATTCCTGCCAGCAAACCTGGTATTTCTGTATTTTACCTGGACTACCATGAAAATAAAACTCCTAATCATTCCAAATTAAGAGTGAAATTATATCATCAAGCAAAACATATCACAGTGAGAAGTCAGGCATTAATGTAAATGATCTGAGAGCAGCGTTGAAAAATGCTTGATATAGACTTAAATCTGTCTTATTGTTGCATCACCAATTTGGCAACCAGCATTCCACATTTCCTGAGGATTAAAATTGGAAGAGTCTGTTCGAAAACCACTGGGATAAACTCTGCTCAGCTGCCGTGAGTTATGGTGCACAAATTCAGCCCCTGAAATAGATATCAGAAAAGTTACACTCTCGTGTGGTCAAAAACAAAATCTGTATCAGAAAACAAGCATGTGAGTGAACTAACCGGCGTCTCTAAGGTGTTTCCGGGCTTTAAACTCTGTGAAAGAAGCCACCTCATAGAACTTGGAGTGAATACGTGAGTGTTTGAAGCTAGTGAAATGGACACTTTTGCAGTAAACAACACAGTCTGACAGCTCCTTAGAGAGGCGTTGCTTTGACTTCTGTGAAAAACACAAAGGACAAATGAAGTAAGACACTGAATGAAGGTATATATAGTCTTTGCTATGGAGACGATACCCCGTTATATGAAACCAGAAACCTATCACAAATCAGTCAATTGAAATATATAGCATTCTTAAAGCCGTGGGTAAACTGTAGTTTTCTAAATTCAGACAAAAGTTCTTATTGTTCTTGGCCTTAAAATTTTTAGCAACCTGATGTGTAGCCAGATGCTAACTGTGGATGACCTTACCTTAGCCTCGAGGAACACTGTGAGGAACCTTGGAGTCATTTTGATCATTTTGGTCCTTCAGTGCACATATTAAACAAATATGTAGGACTGCTTTCCATCTCCATCATCTGTTCAGTTGCTAGTTTTGCAATAGGTTGGGGTCCTCATTATTACACAAAATTAGAAGCATCTCCAAGTGTTGCTGAAAAAGTAGTTCATGCATTTGCTACTTCTAGGCTGGAGTCCTATAATTACTTTATTATCAGACTGTTTTAAAATCATAATTAAAATCAGCCTAAAAGTTGATCCTTAACACTCCAGTGAGAGTAATAACTACGTGTAGAAAGAATCACCATATTTCTCTGATGTCCGTTTCTTTTCAGGGGAACTACATGTATGTGAATGAGAGGGAAACGGGTCGAAAGGTGAGCATCAAGGACAAAAAACGGGGAAGATAGGTGAATTTAAATACCTGGGGTCACCCATTCAAAGAAACGCACAGAGCACAATAGATGAAGAGAGTGCAGGAAGGGTGGAGTGAGTGGAGACAGGTGTCAGGGGTAACGTGTGAAAGAAGAACAACAGCAGGAGTGGAAGGGACTGTTTAAGATGGATATACTAAATAAAGGATTTTAAATATGGAGTTGGCAGGCAGGAGGAAAACAGGAAGACCGCAGAGAAGATTGATGGATGTAGTGAAAGAGGATATGCAGAGGCTTGGAATTACAGGAGGGTGACAGGGATACGGTGAGATGTAAGGAGATGATCGGCTGTAGTAACTCCTAAGAGGAGCAGCCTTTTAGGGGAAGAAGCTACTTCTCCTTGTTGGCATCTGTAAAGTTCATTTAAGATTATTTTCCTCCCAAACTAAATCTTGAATAATGACTCTAAAACACTGTATTATCCAAATAAAGCACCCTAGGAAAAACTGATGCAGGCTTATTTGTTTGTAGAAGTAGAATGGGAGGCGGAGCCTTCAGCTATCAAACACCTCTCCTGTGGAACCGGTTACAATTTGGGAGAAAAACACAACTGCTACATTAAAGATTCGACTGAAAAAAACTTAGAACAGGACAGGCTGATCCTGAACCATCTGTTTGTTATGCTGCTAAAGATTGCTTTATCCTTGTCTCCTTATGTTCTCTTTTTTCTATTTTCTTACCCATCTTCTCTTTGCTGAGCCTGGTTCTGCTGGAGGTCTCTTTGTTTTAAAAGGGAGTTCTTCCTTCCCACTGTCGCCAAATGCTTGTTTAACAAGGATCATGATTGCTGGGTTTTCTCTCTTGCATTATTAAATACTATGTTTCAGTAAAAACCAGTCAATATTCATTCCTTCATCCTCCATGCTCGTGAACAGCTCCCAGTCTCAGGTGGATACTCCTGCTACATGAGGCCTAGCTGGTTGAGGTCTAAGCATCCCCCCAAGCATATTTCTTCCCAGATAATTAATGCCCCAACACAAAACATCTCATGCTGAACGACGTTACAGGCTACATGACTTTGGGCTTCCCCTGACCCTTTCATGTCTGTCACTTGTGCTCAGGGTGAACCTGCTCTCCTCTGTGACTCTGTGAAGTCTGTTTCTGATTGTATGGTCAGAGGCAGGTCCAGCACCTCCTGCCCAGCTGTCCTACAGTAACTGCTGTCTCCTCGAATTTCCTCCATGCTCTTGAGACTGTGCAGGGAGTGAAAAACTGGTGAAAGAAAAAAAAAAACAACAACCCCAAAATCCAGAAAAGATGATGTGGAAAAATGTGTTGCCTCCACCTGTGAAACGTTTCCTGTTTTGGGGTGTTTCATTGCTGCTCCTCTGGTGCACTTGTTGTTAATTTTATTAACACCAAAGCAGCAGAAAATGAAGCAAGCTCCTGTGCTACTTAACTACCAGGTCAGTATCCCAACAGTTTAACTGACTTGATGCTATACTTTTTTAAATAGTGCTCCTTTTCATCTTTTTCTTTTTTCTTTTTTCTGGAGTAGTGAATATCATGGGGAAAACGAAAGAGGTCTGAGAACAGTGAGTTGTTCATGCTCATCAAGCTTGAAAAGGCTTACAGAAGCATCTCTAAGGACACTTAAATAAACTGTATAAATGGTAAATGGACTGCTTCTTATTTTGCCCTTTTCTACCCTACCTGAGCACCTCAAGCTATTTATATAACATGCCTCATTCATTCATTCACACTCACTCATACAAGCATTTTTTCAGTTGCTTTTTCTATGTAGGTGATTTCTATCTACTGTTACTCTTCTAACAAAAGCCTAGCTCCATCTGTGAAACATGGTGAAGGCAGTTTCATGGTTTCAGCTTTGCTGTATCCCGGCCACTACGTCTCAGCATCAAAGACAGAACAAAACAATGTTGAATTACAACCACTTCAATTTCTTACATAAAAGCTGTCTGACAAAGCAAAGCAGGCTAAGCAATCTCAAAAACAACATATCAAGTCATCATTTAAAGAAGCTATAAACTATAGAACAGAAAACGATAAAATAAAGTAATTGAGATCAACAGTCTGGAAAAGCTTACAAACCCACTGCTAAGACTCTGATCCTCCAGTGAACCATGGTAAAAGCCATTATCCACAAAGAGCGTAAACTGGAACAGAGGTGAACCCTCGTAGGCCTACAACAATTATTCCAAGAGTGCATCAGCGACTCATCCTGGAGGTCACAGAACCCAGAACAATATCCAGAGAACTGCCCCTCTACTTCCCACTGTTAACACAGTTAAAGGTAAGTGTTCATGAATAAGAAAGACTGGGAGACTGGGCAAGAATGGCATTCAGGAGTTCCAAGACGAAAACCACAGGTGACCAATAACACAAAGGCTCATTGGCCAATAAAACAACTTAACAATCTCCAAGACTTCTGGGAAGATATTATGTGGACTGATGAGACAAAAGCTGAATTTTTTGGAAGGTTTCCATCTCATTCCATCCGGTATGAAACTAACACAGCATTTCATAAAAAGAACATCATACCAACAATCAAACGTGATGATAGTGTTATGGTCTGAGCCTGAATAGGTGTAAATGATGGATCATGTAATCCAGCCAATATTTGTCCTGGTTGTGAGAACTGGAATCGGATCCCTCTGATTGACTTACAGACTTTTAAGGATGACCAAATCTGGATATTTGGTACTCTGAGATGCAACGAAAACGCTAAAAAAAAAAAAAAAAAAAGACAAACAGATGGCAGCAAAAATTTGCTTTCTTAAATCTGCACACTACCGAAGTTTTAGAACACCCCAATCTTTCCAGTTATTTATTGCAATTCAGGTCGTTTCCCGTCCAATGAATAACTTGAAATGGTACAAAGGTAAGTGGTGAACTGCCAGAGGTTAAAAAAAGGTAAGTTTAGTTCTTACCTTTGCTTTAGGGCAAAGTGGGGTGATTTGTGCCAGCGGGGAAGTTGTGCCACCCCTGTTTCTAGGGAACCATAGAAGAAATTGGTCATGTGACCACACATTTTTGCAGAGCCAGCCATTTCACTCATCCTGCAAAGAAGAGAGCCTCATTGTAGCTCAGAGTAGCTCACAAGAGATTTATAGTTTAATTCCACTTAACAACAACATTGACTGTGAGAGTTCAGACACCCAGAATGATGATGATTGTGACAGGAATCTATCTGCTGGGAGTTTGCCATGATTTGCTGGTGGCTAATTGCCAATGTTTTCAAAGTATATTTTGAAATGTTTGAGTGTCATGCACCACTCTTTTGGAAAAAAAAAAAAAAAAAAAAAAAGATGTTTGGCTTCAATTATTGTGGTCTAAATGTGCAGCAGGGCCCCAAAGCAGAGTTGGATAATGTTTTGCATAATGATGTTTAGGTTGAAGCCTAACATCAGGAAAAACCTCTAGCACTACCTGCCTATGATCATTGATTTTACACTCAAAGCAGCACAGTGCTGTAATTTTTGCCTCACAGCAAGAACGTCCTGAGCTTGATTCCACCCTCAGGCCAAGGCCCTTCTGTGTGGAGTTTGCATGTTCTCCTCATGTTTGCATGGGTTCCCTCCGGGTACTCCAGCTTCCTCCCACAGTCCAAAGACATGCAGTTAGTGGGGTTATGTTAATTGGAAACACTAAATTGCCCATAGGTGTGAATGTGAGTGTGAATGTTTGTCTCTTTGTGTTAGGCCTGCGACTGACTGGCGACCTGTCCAGGGTGTACCCTGCCTCTCGCCCTAAGACAGCTCCAGCACCCCCACAACCCTAACAAGGATAAAGAAGAGAATAGATGGATGCAAGTTTCATCAGTACTTCCATCAGCAAATGTAGGGTGCAATGCCAACTCAACCACAGCCCGGTACTCTGTTTCGTTCACCCTCACTGATGAGTCCAATCACCGCAGAGTCATCAGAAAACTTCTGAAGATGGAGGTCTCTGTGCAGAAGCTGAAGTCTGTGGTGTAGAGGGTGAAGAGGGAGGGGGAGAGGACAGTCCTTGTTGCTGATCACCTTGTCAGGCACACAATGTTGAAGACACATATTGTAGTCAGCAATGCAGGCCACGGAAAAGGCATCCACCTGCATCGCTGTCAGCTTATCACCCAAGAGGGTCAGGCTGGTGGTGTTCAATACACTGGACAAAAACATGACACTCACAGTGGTCACCAGCTGGTTCAGCTGGGTGTAGATTGAGCCTCCTTAGCTCGAGGAGACTAAATAGGATCCTGATGTGGTCTGACTATGGGTCGGGGCTGGTCCAGGATGAGTCTTTCCAGGGTCTTCATGACGTGGAAAGTGGGGGCCACTGGGATGTGGCGTATTTGGTACAGGAATCAGGCATGACATCTTCCACAGCACTGGGACGCTCGGACTCATCATGAACACTTTGTGAAAGACTCCATAAAACTGGGGTGCACAGGCCTGGAGGACTCACCCCGTCTGGTCCAGCAGACTGGCCTGATTGGAGTCTTCTCATTAGTCTCTGAACCTGGCCATGAGTAAAAGTGACCGGTGGGGGAGGGGTGTCAGGACTCTCACAGGAAGCTATGGTACAATATGGAGAGAGAGGGAGAGACACTGGAGCGGCTGTGGACTGCTGGCTGACTGCAGTATTGAATCTGTTGAAAAATACATCCATGTTGAAAATTCAATTCAATTCAATTTTATTTATATAGCGCTAAATCACAACATAAGTCGCCTTAAGGTGCTTCATAGATACAGAGAAAAACCCAACAATCATATGACCCCCTATGAGCAAGCACTTTGGCAACAGTGGGAAGGAAAAACTCCCTTTTAACAGGAAGAAACCTCCAGCAGAACCAGGCTCAGGGAGGGGCGGGGCCATCTGCTGTGATTGGTTGGGGTGAGAGAAGGAAGACAGGATAAAGACATGCTGTGGAAGAGAGACAGAGGTTAATAACAGATATGATTCAATGCAGAGAGGTCTGTTAATACATAGTGAGTGAGAAAGGTGACTGGAAAGGAAAAACTCAATGCATCATGGGAATCCCCGGCAGCCTACGTCTATTGCAGCATAACTAAGGGAGGATTCAGGGTCACCTGGCCCAGCCCTAACTATATGCTTTAGCAAAAAGGAAAGTTTGAAGCCTAATCTTGAAAGTAGAGATAGTGTCTGTCTCCTGAATCCAAACTGGAAGCTGGTTCCACAGAAGAGGGGCCTGAAAACTGAAGGCTCTGCCTCCCATTCTACTTTTAAATACTCTAGGAACAACAAGTAGGCCTGCAGAGCGAGAGCGAAGTGCTCTAATAGGGTGATATGGTACTACAAGGTCATTAAGATAAGATGGGGCCTGATTATTTAAGACCTTGTATGTGAGGAGCAGGATTTTGAATTCTGGATTTAACAGGAAGCCAAAACAGGAGAAATCTCTCTTTCTAGTCCCTGTCAGGACTCTTGCTGCAACATTTTGGATTAGCTGAAGGCTTTCAGGGAGTTTTTAGGACTTCCTGATAGTAATGAATTACAGTAGTCCAGCCTGGAAGTAATAAATGCATGAACTAGTTTTTCAGCGTCACTCTGAGACAGGATATTTCTAATTTTAGAGATGTTGTGCAAATGGAAGAAAGCAGTCTTACATATTTGTTTAATATGTGCATTGAAGGACATGTCCTGGTCAAAAATGACTCCAAGGTTCCTCATAGTGTTACTGGAGGCCAAGGTAATGCCATCCAGAGTAAGAATCTGGTTAGATACCATATTTCTACGATTTTCAGGGCCGAGTACAATAACCTCAGTTTGATCTGAATTAAGAAGCAGAAAGTTAGCGGCCATCCAGGTCTTTATGTCTTTAAGACATTCCTGCAGTTTAACTCATTGGTGTGTGTTATCTGGCTTCATGGACAGATAGAGCTGGGTGTCATCTGCATAGCAGTGTAAATGTATGCTATGTCTTCTAATGATGCTGCCTAAGGGAAGCATGTATAATGTAAACAGAATTGGTCCTAGCACTGAACCCTGTGGAACTCCATAATTAACCTCAGTGTGTGAAGAGGACTCTCCATTTACATGCACAAACTGGAGTCTATTAGATAGATATGATACAAACCACTGCAGTGCAGTACCTGTAATACCTACAGCATGTTCTAATCGCTCTAATAGGATATTAAGGTCGACAGTATCGAACGCTGCACTGAGGTCTAGCAGGAGAAGCACAGAGATGAGTCCACTGTCAGAGGCCATAAGAAGATCATTTGTAACCTTCACTAAAGCTGTTTCTGTGCTGTGATGAGCTCTGAAACCTGACTGAAACTCTTCAAATAAACCTCTGCAGATGATCTGTTAGCTGTTTGA
Organism: Diplotaxodon limnothrissa; assembly: GCF_057381915.1. Classification (NCBI taxonomy): domain Eukaryota; kingdom Metazoa; phylum Chordata; class Actinopteri; order Cichliformes; family Cichlidae; genus Diplotaxodon; species Diplotaxodon limnothrissa. Next base: position 49,835,671 of record NC_140617.1, read on the forward strand.
CAACTACTCTTTCAAGGATGTTTGATATGAAAGGAAGGTTGGAGATTGGCCTATAATTAGCTAAGACTGCTGGGTCTAGAGATGCTTTTTGAGTAAAGGTTTAACTACAGCCAGCTTGAAGGCCTGTGGTACATAGCTGATTATTAGAGATAGGTTGATCATATTTAAGATCGAAGAATTAATTAATGGCAGGACTTCTTTGAGCAGTTTTGTAGGAATGGGGTCTAAAAGACACGTTGATGGTTTGGAGGAAGTAATTATTGAAGTTAACTCAGAAAGATCAATTTGAGAAAAAGAGTCTAACTTAACATCAATGGTACTAAGAGTAGCTGTAGATAATATTACATCTGTGGGATGATTACTGGTAATTTTTTCTCTAATGATAAAAATTGTATTTGTGAAGAAGTTCATGAAGTCATTACTAGTTAACGTTAAAGGGATGGTTGGCTCAACAGAGCTCTGACTTTTTGTCAGCCTGGCTACAGAGCTGAAGAGAAACCTGGGGTTGTTCTTATTTTCTTCAATCAGTGATGAATAGTAAGATGTTCTGGCTTTGTGGAGGGCTTTCTTATAAAGCAGCAAACTATTTCTCCAGGCTAAATGATGATCCTCTAAATTTGTGACACGCCATTTCCTCTCCAGATTACGAGTCATCTGCTTTAGGCTACGTGTTTGAGAATTATACCACGGAGTCAGGTACTTCTGATTAGAGACCTTAGTTTTCACTGGAGCTACAGTATCCAGAGTCGTACGTAGTGAGGAGGTGAAATTATTGCACACATAAGGCGCACTGGATCATAGGGCGCATACAAGTACCGTATGCGTATTTAAAAATAAAGCGGGAGCAAACCTGAGTTCGGTACCTTACTCACATTTTTATTACCAGTAATCGTCATCATCAACAACACACAAGCATACAAGTGTGCGTATTTAAAAATAAAGCAGGAGCAAAACAAAGTTTGGTACTCACATTTTTATCATCAAACCCATGGAAGTCCTCATCCTCTGTGTCTGAATTGAACAGCTGCGCTAAATCTCCATCAAACATGCCAGGTTCACTGTCTTCACCGTCAGAGTCACTTTCCGTGCTGTGCGGCTCCTCGGAAACGATGCCGGCTTTTGCGAAAGCTCGAACAACAGTGCCAGCAGACATGTTAGCCCAAGCATCTACAATCCATTGGCAAATTGTGGCGTAACTCGCCCGGCGCTGCCTTCCACTCTTAGTGAAACTGTGGTCTCCATCGGTCATCCATCGCTCCCACGCCGCTCGCAGCCTTACTTTGAACGGGCGGTTCACACTGATGTCCAGCGGTTGGAGTTCCTTTGTCAGGCCTCCCGGAATGACAGCAAGCTCACAGTTCATTTGCTTCACAAGTTTTTTCACATCGGCTGTGAGATGGGCACGTATAGAGTCACAGACTAAGAGCGATGGTGATGCGTGGAAAAAACCACCTGGTCTCCTTACATACACCTCCCTCAGCCACTCTTTCATCATTTCCTCATCCATCCAGCCCTTTTCATTTGCCTTAATGATGATTCCTGCTGGAAACTTCTCTTTAGGCAAAGTCTTTCGCTTTAAAATCACCATAGGCGGCAGTTTCTGTCCATTAGCATGGCAGCCAAGCACAACAGTAAAAGAAGACCTTTCATACCCCGTTGTGCGTATCGCTACCGTGCTGGTCCCCTTCTTCTCCACAGTGTGACTCACCGGGATGTCAAAAGTGAGCGGGACCTCGTCCATGTTTGTGATGTGGCTGGGCTGGATGTTTTTGTCGCCGATGTGTTTGCTGCAGTAGGAGCGGAAGATGGCCAGCTTTTCCTTATAATCCGCTGGAAGTTGCTGCGCTGCCGTAGTCCTGGTCCGGATGGAAAAATGGCACAGTTTCATAAAAAGTGAAAGTGAAACTGCTTTTAGCCGAATGGTGACCGTCGAAACGCTTCTCCCGCTCGTTCTTTGCTCGATGATCCACCGCTCGAGTCTTTCCTCCAACTCGTGCCACCTCGCCTTATGTCCGCGGAAACTCAGCTGCGTCTTCTTGACCTGTCGGAGCTCGTTTTCTAGCTTCCTCCATTTGCGAACCATTGATTCGTTAATCTTAAATTCTCTCGCCGCTGCTCGATTTCCATGTTCCTCCGCGTAGCTGATGGCCTTCAGTTTAAACTGTGCTTCATAAGCGTGTCTCTTTGCCATTTTCAGGGTTGTTAAAACAACGATGTTCCACATAATGCACATACCTGTCCTTTTATACAGGTATGTGCGATTGTCCGGTATATACGATCAACGCCCACACTTCACCCTTTAGCGTTCTCATGGTGTTCTCTACTACGTCCTCCTTACAACACACAGGGCGCACTGCGCTATAGGGCGCGCCGTACTTTTTGAAGAAAATCTAAGACTTTTAAGTGCGCCTTATGGTCGTGAAAATATGGTATATAGAGAGACGACGAGGCTCCAGTTACAGCAGTGCAAGTAAACAAACAATAAATATAAGAAGAGTAAGAAAATAAATATACACTTTAGGACTAGAGGTAAAGGATCAATAACAATTTAAAATTTATAATTTACAGTTTGATGATTTAAAGTCTCACACAACCTGTCGAAAGGGGCGGGGCCGGCTGCTTCCAAATAGAGCACATTTCATTCATAATGATGTAAATCCAAGCCCATTATGTATTCATGATTTCATTCCTGGGTTGTGTGTAACCCCAGAAATACAGCCTAGACAAAGCGAATCTGTGAACTAAGGTGTAGGTTTATTAGGTTATGTTGTGGGGATCCTCGAGTTGGGGGCTGGGTGTTCATACTTATTAAAACCAATGGAAGATGGTCAGTGTTGCTTTTTGGTAATCTCAGTCTCTCAGTGAACGTGCTCCTGTGCCCAGCCAGCACGTCATGGAGTAGCTGGGAGGAATTATCCATGACATCCAAAAACAGTCAGTGATCACTGTCAGCCTCTCTCGGTTTTTATTACCGCTAATCATTTTTAAGCTCAGTTTATAAAACCTTGTCATGTAACTACAGCCCAGCGCATGCAGCAGTATATTAATGACTAACCTCGTATTGTGGATGGATTATCTCAGTTGTTCTCCTGACTGAAGTTTGGTCCTTTTACAGCATCCTGCCATGTGATTACATTTGTCTCTAACCATCAGGAACCCTCACGTTAACTTTTATCGAGTGGAAAAAAGTTAGCGTTCATCCTCCAGCTTCACTGTGCTTATGTTATGCTAAGATAGCTGTGTCGCTAGCGATCTTGTAGCACATCATTACATGCTTCCCAACAAGCTCATCTTGTAACCGGAAGGTTTATGGTTCGATCCCCAGCTCTGTCTGTCTTGGTCATTGTGTCCCTGGGCAAGACACTTCACCTACCGCCCACTGGTGTTGGCCAGAGGGGCCGATGGCGCGATATGGCAGCCTGGCTTCTGTCAGTCTGCCCCAGGGCAGCTGTGGCTACAACTGTAGCTGCCTCCACCAGTGTGTGAATGTGAGAGTGAATGAATAGTGGTATTGTAAAGCGCCTTGAGGGTCTCGAAAAGCGCTATATAAATGCAATTTATTATTATTATTATTATATACCAGCTAGCCCAACTTCAGTAACCCTACAAATGTCACTGCTGTTTAGTTTTCTGTCTTCATTTATGTTGGAATAGCAGATAGAAGATAGCAGAGCTGTACATCTTAATTTGTTTCCGAAATCTCTCGGTCAGGACATGGTATATTATATTTAGGTGGAAACTAGCGAGCTAACTTCCTGCTAACTTCTAACTCCGTTAAATTTAATAAATTCTGTTTTCATGGATGCCTGGATGTTAAACTTAAATGTTACACCTGGTAAAGTAGCAACGCTGATCATTTTATTACAGATGAAAGGATTTAGCCAGTTTTTAACTCTCTGTGATGTCCCAGTGATCGTGTGACCTGCAGTGGAGTTTGGGCCCAGGAACGGCTAATGACGACAGACTTAAGGACCGGATAGGATGGTCATTTGTTTCCTGGCTTTTGGAGTCTCAGTCAAAGGTGTATCCTTCAACTGAAGCTGGAGTTGCTCCTGATGCATCTACTGGAGTTTGAATGTGTATCTAAATGTTAGAGAAGGCACTCGGGTATAGGAAAAAGCTTGCATGAATATGCGTGTCATTGGGTGAATGACACTTGTTGTAAAAATTACTTTTCAAAACATCAACCCTAGAAAAGGACAACATGCTAATCCTGGCAAACACTTGCTATTCATAAGCATGAAGGCCCTTGGTGGACGGAGCCCTTGCACTTTGGTTGCAGACATCTTATGATCACATTTGACCTCTAAAAAGACAAGACAGAAAAAGCACATTCGGATTGAAAGGGAGTGTCCCCCCGTTGCTCTATGTAACCACCGTTGGACTGTCTTTTCTCAAATTAGAACTGAAGAGAAACATCTCTAGAGCTAGAAAAGTGTCTAGCAGCTCTAAACAGCTGATATGGAGCTTGCATTGTGCTGTGCCATCACATATCACATTTTGAAAATTTCCCTGGCCAGTTGCATTCAAAAGTCACCAAACTTTATTGATCTCCATGGGGAAATTCCTCTCTGCATTTAACCCATTCACTCAGTGAATCAGTGGGCAGCCATTGGGCGCCTGGGGAGCAGTGTGTAGGGACGCTACCTTGCTCAGGGGTACCTCAGGGTAGCCATTCAGTGGATTCGAACCCCCGACCTTCCAATCATGGTGGTGTTTATTTCCTCCCATAGTAATGCTGCTGCCTTGTCTCCCACAGGAGTGTTTGTTAATGGGAGGAAACATGGTGGCCTGACCCAGAACTGTAACCATTAACCTTGAGACAGTTCTCGCTGCCCACGGTGGGTGAGGGGTTGTCACTCCCTAAAACATCTAGAGACAAAGAAGATCTGCAAATGCTATTTGATCTATTTAACTATTTAAATAATATGCAAATATAATACTGTCATATACTGGGATTTTTCCAGTGTTTTCTCCAGCCACCAAGTCCAGATCCAGCCAGATTTTCTGCTACTCTTTAGTGGTAACTTGGCTTCTCTATGTAATTTCTTAGATCTTTTGACTTCTCGTGGCTAATGATATTCTCTCCCTGTTTCCAGTCTGTCTCAGTTTGGGTCCAGGTTATATCACTTACCTGCTTGGTTCACCTGTTCACTCAACACTGCTCTTCTTCTCTCCACCGCACTGGTCTAAGCTCGGTCACTGTTTCATTACTCACCTGTCTGCCCTCCTGGACCCTGTCTCCCACTGGAATCGGAGAGAGCGATTGTTGGAGCTGAGAGAGTCTAGCAGTTGCTTCCCCTCCCTGAAAATCACTTTACTCTGCTCAAGTAAGCAAAGTTCACCACCTCCAGTCAGTGTAACTGGAAGGTTTTCCCCTGGACCAGTGACACCAACTCTATTTCCCTCTCTCCTAGTGAGCCCCCTCCTTGTGAATCCTGTTCTGTTTCCCTGGGTGGGTCTGCCTTTGAGTTCCATTGAGTGCTCATGGCTGTTTCAGCCTTGTGACAAACTTGTGTGAGGTGTTTGACACTTAGGAAATGAAAAACAGGAAGAAACCTCCGGCAGAACCGGGCTCAGGAAGGACTGTCATCTGCTTTGACCGATTGGGTTAAGAAGACAGGATAAAGACATGATGTGGAAGAGAGACAGAGATTAATATGATACAGTGCAGAGAGGTCTATTAACACATAGTGAGTGAGAAAGGTGACTGAAGAAGAAACACCCAGTGCATCATGGTAAATGGCCTGTATTTATGTAGCGCTTTACTAGTCCCTAAGGACCCCAAAGCGCTTTACACATCCAGTCATCCACCCATTCACACACACATTCACACACTGGTGATGGCAGCTACATTGTAGCCACAGCCACCCTGGGGCGCACTGACAGAGGCGAGGCTGCCGGACACTGGCGCCACCGGGCCCTCTGACCACCACCAGTAGGCAACGGGTGAAGTGTCTTGCCCAAGGACACAACGACCAAGACTGTCCAAGCCGGGGCTCGAACCGGCAACCTTCCGATTACAAGGCGAACGCCCAACTCTTGAGCCACGATCGCCCTATGGCCATGGGAATCCCCCAGCAGCCTACACCTATTGCAGCATAACTAAGGGAGGATTCAGGGTCACCTGGTCGAGCCCTAACTATATGCTTTAGCAAAAAGGAAAGTTTGAAGCCTAATCTTAATAGTAGACAGGGTATCTGTCATCCAAATCCAGACTGGGAGCAGGCCTCAGAGAAGAGTGGTCGGAAAGCTGAAGCCACTGCCTCCCATTCCCATCAAAGTCATCTGTTTGAGTGGTACAATGGCGGGTGACGGATGCAATTGGGAGAGGGTAAATTATTATATATCGTGTATGTATTAATAGGGTTACACCCATGCCTTGGGAAACCGCAGGTGGGAAGCAAATACAATGTAAACAAAATTGGTGTTAGCACGTAATGCTGTGGAACTCCAGTTTGCCCATGTAAACAGGGAACCTTCTTCACACAATAAGGTTAATTATGGAGTCTATTATTCCATAATTGGTTGGAATCATATATAGATATGCGAATAAAAGTTTACAGATTTTAGCAAGGCTATCTCTCTGCTCACTGTAACTTCTCCCAAGGACTACTTCTGATAAGACTCATGGTTCAACCAGCATTTGACTTCCTCAGGAAACAGTTTTTAATGCAAGCGATTTATTGTAGAGATAAAAACAAATGATCCTGAATAGGGATGGGTATCGAAAACCGGTTCTTGTTGAGAACCGGTTCCCACTGTTTCAGTTCCTTGGAATTGTTTGCCATTTTTGCAAACGATTCCCTTATCGATTCCTGCCAGGTAAATGACGTCACCACGTTGCGGAGCGTCATTTACCTGGCAGGAAACACGGCACGTAAGCGGCTCAAACGCTCAAAAGTTTGGTTATACTTTACGAGAACGGATGACAACAGGGCAACTTGCAATACTTGTAAAGTAGATATTTCATTTAAGGGAGGAAACACTACGAATATGCAAAAGCATTTGCTCACAAAACACACGATGACATTAAATGAATGTCGTGTTTTTAATTCGCTCCGGACTCGTGAATCTCAACCCAGCAGCAGCGGTAACGTTTGCATGTCCTCTCCCGTTAATGCGGCAGGTAAATAATCACCTAACAGTGCATATTATGTTAGCGCGATCTGCCTTATTACAAACCTGCCATTATGTGCATTTAGGTGACCATGATGAGACAGACAGAGTCTGGCTCAGATGCTGGCAGTTCTCGCTGCAGTCTACCGGTAGCGTCTCCTTTCAGGCCAGGATAGACGAATGTCACCGAGCAGTGACTAAGTTTGTGGTAAAAGGCTGCCGCAGCAGATGCCCCCAATTTTCGGTAAGTGAATGTGTTTAATTGTAGGCAGGGACATTTCTGGATATTCTTGTGTAATTGCTACTGAATAATTTATGTTATACTTTGTTATTGCCACCGAAGAATATTTATTTTATTATTTTACATTTACAATTTTTTTTCCTGGGGACCCTGTGACACCCATTGAAGAGCTGTAGGCTGGATCTCTTAAGATCTCACTGTTGGGTTTGTAAGGCAAACTCCTCAAGATGGGTGGTGACCATGATGGCCATTTAGAAGTCGGCCATCTTGGATATAACTTTTGTTTTTCCAATAGGAAGAGGGCCATGTGACACATCAAACTTATTGGTAATGTCACAAGAAAAACAATGGTGTGCTTGGTTTCAACGTAACTTTATTCTTTCATTAGTTATTTACAAGTTTCTCTTTGTTCACAGCCATTGACATGTTGAAGAGGTTAACACGTGAGGAGCGGATCGAAATTGTGTTGCTATCTGGTTAACGCAGTAACCGGGTCATTGCAGCAGATTTCAATGCAAGACACCCTACGAGACCACCCATCTCCCATGCTACAGTCAGCAAACTGCTTGCTAAGTTTCGTGAAACTGGTTCAGTGTTGGATTTGCCAAAATGTGGACGCAAGAAAACTGTGACTAATGAAGAAACATCAGTGGCTGTCCTCGCTTCATTCAGCAAGAGCCAACAGCATAGCACTTGGCGCATGTCACTGGAGAGTGGCATTAGTCGAACATCCCTCCGGCAGATGTTAGCTACTCACAAATGGCACCCTTACAAACTCCAGCTACTGCAGCATCTCAATGAGGATGACCCAGATCGGCGCACAGAATTTGCAGAATGGCAAACTTTTATGTGAATGGTGACGTTAACAAACAAAAGCACCGCTATTGGTCTGACACTAACCCACATTGGATGGATCCCTCCAAGACTGTTGGAACAACAAAAGTGATGGTTTGGTGTGGTATATGGGGCACAACGATAGTGGGTCCATTCTTCATCAATGGAAACCTCAAGGCCTCTGGATATTTGAAATTGCTACATGATGATGTGTTTCCTCTTTATGCACTGAAGCTGGCACGTTCCCTGAGTTTTTCCAGCAAGATGGTGCACCACCACATTATGGGTGCCAGGTCCGAGCATTCCTAGATGAACAGTTTCTGGAAAGTGGATTGGTCGTCGTGAGCCAATTGAATGACCCCAAGGTCTCCCGATCTGACCCCCTTAGACTTTTATCTTTGGGGTCATCTGAAGGCAACTGTCTATGGTGTGAAGATACGAGATGTGCAGCACCTGAAACTACGGATACTGGATGCCTGTGCTGGCATTTCTCCTGCGGTGTTGCTATCAGTGTGTGAAGATTGGGAGAAGAGGGTTGCATTGACAATCCAACACAATGGGCAGCACATTGAACACATTTTATAAGTGGTCAGAAACTTGTAAATAACTCATGAAAGAAGTTACGTTGAAACCAAGCACACCATTGTTTTTCTTGTGACATTACCAATAAGTTTGATGTGTCACATGACCCTCTTCCTGTTGGAAAAACAAAAGTTGTATCCAAGACGGCCGACTTCTAAATGGCCACCATGGTCACCACCCATCTTGAGGAGTTTGCCCCCTCACATATACTAATGTGCCACAAACAGGACTTTAATATCACCAACCATTCCCATGTTATTACGGTGTATCCATATAAATGGCCCACCCTGTATATCAGACTGGATCATCAGCACATGCACAGTGGGTTGTCTGAGAGTTGTGAGACTGTGTCAAACATCTAGACCCACCTTGAGTCTGCAATGGATACTCTCATGGTGTGGGTGATCTTCATCAATTTCAGCTGCCTCATCGTCATCGCTGACCTCCCCATTCAGAGAATCTTCCACCATCCCACTTAAACTCTGCTCTAAACCACCATCTTTCTTCGCCTTCACAAGAATCTTCCCCTTAAGATCCTAACATAGGGGTCAAAAAGTCATCTTTAACATATACCATAGGTGTTCGGGGTTTCTTTGAATTTAGCATTCTAGTAGTTGATAATTTGCATTTCTATCAAATGATATGGCATTAGAGTTGGACAATAGATTACAGCCCTCACCTCAGGAGAGGGCAGTCTGATGGGGGCCTTGCCATCCAGTATAGTTTTCAACAACCTGTCACCAAGAATGTGGTTTAGATGATGTGCCATGACTCTCTGTTGTTCAACACTGCAGTGGTTCTCAATGGACAGGATGACTGGATATTGTGATACCTGAATGGGGGAGAGGAGGAGGAAGAGAGATGGAGGGAGTGAGTACCTTTTGTAATTGAAGACTGGAAACAGTTACAGTGAAATGGTAAAAATAGTAAATGGCCTGTATTTGTATAGTGCTTTACTAGTCCCTAAGGACCCCAAAGCACTTTACACAACCAGTCATCCACACACACACATTCACACACTGGTGATGGCAGCTACATTGTAGCCACAGCCACCCTGGGGCGCACTGACAGAGGCGAGGCTGCCGGACACTGGCGCCACCGGGCCCTCTGACCACCACCAGTAGGCAACGGGTGAAGTGTCTTGCCCAAGGACACAACGACCGAGACTGTCCAAGCCGGGGGTCGAACCGGCAACCTTCCAATTACAAGGCGAACTCCCAACTCTTGAGCCACGATCGCCCCTACAGTGGTGTGAAAAAGTGTTTGCACCCTTCCTGATTTCCTATATTTGTATGTTTGGCAAACTTAAATATGTCAGATCAAACCAATTAAAATATTATAACACAAGTTAACACAAAATGCAGTTTCAAAATGAAGTCGTTTATTATAAAGACAGGCCCTGTGTAAAAGTGACTGGACCCCAAACCTACTAACTGGTTGGCCAGCTTAGCATCTTAGCAGCAACAACTGCAATCAAGCATTTGTCATAACTGGAAGTCTTTTACAGCACTGTGGAGGAATTTTTTCCCACTCATCTTTGCAGAATTGTTGGATTTCATTAACATTGGAGAGTTTTCAAGCATGAACTGTATTTTTAAGGTCAAGCCAGAACATGACAGTTGGATTCAGGTCAGGACTTTGACTAGGCTACTCCAATATCTTCATTTGTTTTTTCTAAGCCATTCAGGTAGATTTGCTTGTCCATTTTGAATCCAGAGCCAAACCCAAGTGCACATTAGCTTCAGGTCACAAACAGATGGATGGACATTCTCCTTCAGGATGTTTTGCTACACAGCAGAATTCATGGTTCCATTTACCACAGCAGGTTTTCCAGGTCCTGAGGCAGGGAAACAGCCCCAGACCAACACACTACCACCACCATATTTTACTGTTGGTATGATGTTCCTTTTCTGACAATGTGTTTACAGCTGTGTTACTTTTATGCCAGATGTAATGGGGCACATGCCTTCCAATAAGTTCAACTTTTCTTCTCGTTATTCCTCAGAATATTTTCCCAGAAGTCTTGGGCATCATCAAGATGTTTTCTGGGAAACCTGAGACTAGCCTTTAAGTTCCTTTTGCTCAGCAGTGGTTTTTGTCTTGGAACTCTGTGTCAAGGTCTGGCTGTGTGGCAGCCAGGATGAGGACCCAAATGCAGGACTCTGGAGACAAAACCTGAACTTAAGCAGCTTTATTGCCGATAACTACAAACTAAAAATACAAAACACTAAACTCTTGGCATAGTAGCTAGACACTAGAAAGCAAAGCATGGAGCACACAGCACAGGGGTAACATGACCGGAGGACTACCTGAAGACTGATGATGTGATGAGGAGCAAATACAAACTGAGGACTTAAATACACTGGATAACGAGAGGATGGGCAACAGGTGGTAACACAGGTCATAACAGACAGAGGAGACAAAGGAAGAAATATAAGGAGAGTAACATGGGAACAGGTAAGGGAGACGAAACAGAGACATGGCTAAGAAACAAAGAGAGAGGGAGCGAGAGACACAACAGGCCAGGGAGACTAAGGAGTAAAGACAGAACACAGAGACAAAGACTGTGGGAAATGAGAACAAGACTGACATACACAGGAAACAAAGGGAAAGGAAAACACTCAGGGAACTAGACCAGAACCACAAGGGATAAACACAATCAGAAAATCTCAAACACATAAGAAAACTGAACTAGGAAATATAAGTTACCCTAGGAATACGACAATAATGAATAACCAAGATTCAAAAGTCTTCAAATGCAAAACACTGGGTCAAAACCCAGGACCATGACACTCTGCCATGCATGCCATTTTTGCTCAGTCTCTTTCTTATGGTGGAGTCATGAACACTGACCTTAACTGAGGCAGCTGAGGCCTTGTTTGGATGTTGTTCTGGGGTCTTTGTGACCTCTTCGCCATTTGTGGACAATGGCTCTCACTGTGGTTCACTGTACTCCCACAGCTTTAAAAATGGCCTTATAAGGCCATAATAAAGCCATATAATGGTTTTCCAGACTGAGAGATCTCCATAAATGTGTTTCATATTAATTCCTGAATTTCCTTGGATCACAGCATGATGTCTGGCTTTTAAAGGTTCTATTGGTCTACCCCACTTTGTCAGGCAGGTCCTGTATAGTGATTTCTTGAATAAGAACAGGTGTTGGCAGTAATCAGGTCTGCGTAGAGAAACTGAACTCAGCTCTCCAAAGATGTCAGTTTATGTTAAAACGAGGGAGGGTCAGTCATTTTCACACAGGGCCACGCAGATTTGTTTTCTTTCCTTTTAATAATAAACACCCTCATTTAGAAACTACAGTTTGTGTGTACTTGTGTTATCTTTATCTAAAATTTAAATTTACTTGATTATCTAAAACATTTAAATATGACAAGCATGTAAAAAAATTGGAAATCAGGAATTGGAAAGACACTTTTTCACACCACTGTATGATAACAGAAAACTTAAATGTCTGCACATCATCTCGGGTTGTGCCTGACTGGCTGTAAGACCAGCAGATGGATGGGCAATATTGAGTTTCCAACAAATATGAAATTTGGAATTAGATTCCTTTCATGTCAATTCAACAACCCATGCGTATAGAATTCAGCAGCCTTGCATACAAAGAAGCCATCATGCCTGGGACAGTGTCTGCTTTGCACACGCTGCTATACTCTTAGGCTCTCACAGATAGCTCTCTGCACCTTCTGCTTGTATGAATAAACTTACTTTTGACTGTCTGGAGGCAGAGCCCAAAGGAAGACGAGGTCTAATATGATTGGCCACTATGATAGACATTTCAGGTTACATTAAACTGAATTATACTGTGGCAGCAACAGAAACCATCTTTTAAACTGTATTTGTTTACAATTTGAAAAATGAGATTTGCCAAATGAACTATTAACAATTATTGTTTGCTGTGCAGTAGTGGAAATACTGACAACTGTCACTGGGTTACTTTACTGTTGAAGAAATATTTTAAACCAGAGGCTTCTAAGGCAAGTTCTGAAGCCACTGCACTGCTGTCCCATTAATCTGTTATACAGTATAACATACAGTGGCTTGAAAAGTATTCGGCCCCCTTGAACTTTTCCCACATGTTGTCACATTACAGCCACAAACATGAATCAGTTTTATTGGAATTCCAGGTGAAAGACCAACACAAAGTGGTGCACACGTGAGAAGTGGAACGAAAATCAGACATGATTCCAAACATTTTTACAAATAAATAACTGCAAAGTGGGGTGTGCGCCAGTGATTGTGGAGTGGCTCCCACAGACAGCCCACTGCAGCCTCTTAATGGGTTCAGAGTCACCATGGGTTACATTCTCCATGTAGCTTACTGTGCAGCTCTCTCTTTCAGCACGGAGGGATGTCTCTCTAATATCCAAAGGACAGGGAGGTAATGAATATTAGTAAGGAGTAAAGCCATGTGAGTGGTCTGGAATAAAAAAAAAAGAGGTTGGTTTATGACTGTGATGACGGGGATGTATATGTGCAGGCAGGGCCTCACATGTGCCATTACAGGTCATCTGCTTTAAAGGTGTGAGTAGATGTTTCTTCAGCCAGGACACATGGGGGTGTGATATCCTATACTAAATACATTGTACGTTGTTCTGTTTCTCAGGGAGCAGAGGTTTTAGGCAAAGCATTCTGCTTAAGCTGTAGGACAGCTATCAACCGAAACACTGCTATTCCCTTATAAAAGTGTAAAATAACCCACTCAGGTGATCCTACCTTGAAGGCATAGTTTCCAACTGCACTAACCACATCCTTGAAAAGTATCTTGGAGGTGAAAGTGTGTCCATGATATACAATGGGCTCTCCATTGGCACCATCCCAGCAGTCTACTTCAACACATCGGCAGCCACGATTCAGAGCCCTGAAGAACAAGGACAAATACAATCTTTCCTTTATTATTGATTCTGTTCTGGTTCACAGAAAGGTAAAAAATACAATGGCCATGAATATATCCTTCATCTTCTTCTTCTTCTTCTTCCTTCGATTGCTCCTACAGTGGATCATCTGCCTCCGTGTCACTTTATTTTTAGTATCCTCCACTGTCACACCAACCCTTTATATGTCCGTCACTACATCCCTGAACTTCCTCTGAGGTCTTCCTGTGTTCCCCCTTCCAAGCAGATCCATAATCATAATCCTTTGTCTAATATATCCACCATCTCTCCTCTGCACAAACCATTTCAACCTTGCTTCTCTAACTTTGTCTCCAAACTCCTCTACATGAACTATCCCTCTAATACACTCATTTTTTTTTAAATGAAAATGTTATCATTGTCAACTCTGCCACCTCCGGCTTACCATCCTGTCTTTTTGTCAGTGCCACTTTTTCCAAACCATACATCACAGTCTGTCTCACTATGATCTTGTACACCTTCCCTTTCACTCTTGCTGCTATCCCTGTGTCACACATCATCCCTAACACTTCTCTCCACCCAGACAACCCTGCCTACACTCACTTGACCCCGTCTGCCTTTTATTCACACATTCTGGATTCTGGATTGCTTCTACTGACTTTCTGACAGGATCCTGTGTGAAAAAATCATTGCAACCCCCTGTTATAACTTAAATTAATGGTGGTGTATTATATCTTTGGAAAGCCGAGTTCAATTTCTCTAGCCACACCGAGACCTGATTACTGCCACCACCTGTTCTCAATCAAGAAATCACTTAAATAGGATCTGTCTGACAAAGTAGAGTATGCCAAAAGATCCTCAAAATCTAGTACAGCGATGAAGATGTTAGAAAGACCCAAGAGAAACATCCAAAGACCCGAATGCCTCGCTTGGTTGAGGTCAGTGTTCGTGACTCCACCATGAGAAAGAGATCCTTCATGACAGAGTTCAAAAACCACTGCTGAGCAAAAGGAGCACAAAGACTCATCTCAGTTATGCCTGAAAATATCTTGATGATCCCCAAGTCCTTTGGGAATATACTCTGAGCTGACGAGACAAAAGTTTAACTTTTTGGAAGGTGTGTGTCCCATATCGACATCCAGTGTAAAAGTAACACAGCATTTCAGAAAATGAACATCATACCAACAGTAAAATATGGTGGTGGTAGTGTGTTGGTCTGGGGCTCTTTTGCTGCCTGCCAGGACCTGGAAAACCTGCTGTGGTAAATGGAACTCACTCCACGGTTGATTACATGGTCCACTATTGTAGCTCTGATGTCATCAGTAATTCTATTTCTTACTCTTCTTACCCTTCCTCTTCCCCCTCCTCATCCTTGTCCTTGTCCTCTAACTTCACCTCCTTGTCCTTGTCATCCTCTTCGTCCTACTTCTTCACCTCCACGTCCTCTTCCTCGGCCTCCTCTAATTCTCACTCTTCTCACTCTTCCTGCTCCCTCCATTGTACTCCACACGCACAGCTTACCTGTAGCTTATTTATAGTGCGTAGGCTGATTGCAAAGTGAACTAATTATCTAACACAGTTTTCACATGAGACAGTGTGCCAGACAGTTGGCAAAATACTGTAAATAACAGCCATAAATGTGTATAGTTTTGCTAGGAGTGTGTTGATCATTTGGAAGCTGAGTGCAAAGCAGTGTTTGTGCTTTTAGTTTTGCAAACTCAGTGAGTGGTTTTGCTATAAGTATTAATAGTTTTAGGAATTGTGCTATAAGAATCACAGTTAGGGTTTAAGCATTCAGAAAAAACTGTATTGCTTCAATCTTAAATATGATCAACCTATCTCTAATAATCAGCTATGTACCACAGGCCTTCAAGCTGGCTGTAGTTAAACCTTTACTCAAAAAGCATCTCTAGACCCAGCAGTCTTAGCTAATTATAGGCCAATCTCCAACCTTCCTTTCATATCAAACATCCTTGAAAGAGTAGTTGTCAAACAGCTAACAGATCATCTGCAGAGGAATGGTTTATTTGAAGAGTTTCAGCCAGCCTGAGGTTAATTATGGAGTTCCACAGGGTTCAGGACCAATCCTATTTACATTATACATGCTTCCCTTAGGCAGCATCATTAGAAGACATACATTTACAGCTCGCAAGCTACTGTAGCCAAACCCAGGCAAATATCCCAGAATGCATTTTGTCCAAAACTTAAACAAGGCAGTTGCGGAGGAACGCAGAGTGGCGGAGTTTGAAATATTACTCTTTCTGGGTCACAAAATAAATTTTTAAGATATTTTCACGTCAAATCCCCTGATGAAAAATGTTCTGTTCTTATTTAAACAGCTGACTTTGAATTTAATCTAACACTAAAAAGAAATATTTAAATTAAGGAGGAAACATTTTCATAATATCTTATCTTAATGACCTTGTAGTACCATATCACCGTATTAGAGCACTTCGCTCTCGCTCTGCAGGCCTACTTGTTGTTCCTAGAGTATTTAAAAGTAGAATGGGAGGCAGAGCCTTCAGTTTTCAGGCCCCTCTTCTGTGGAACCAGCTTCCAGTTTGGATTCAGGAGACAGACACTATCTCTACTTTCAAGATTAGGCTTCAAACTTTCCTTTTTGCTAAAGCATATAGTTAGAGCTGGACCAGGTGACCCTGAATCCTCCCTTAGTTATGCTGCAATAGACGTAGGCTGCCGGGGGATTCCCATGATGCATTGAGTTTTTCCTTTCCAGTCACCTTTCTCACTCACTATGTGTTAACAGACCTCTCTGCATTGAATCATATCTGTTATTAACCTCTGTCTCTCTTCCACAGCATGTCTTTATCCTGTCTTCCTTCTCTCACCCCAACCAATCACAGCAGATGGCCCCGCCCCTCCCTGAGCCTGGTTCTGCTGGAGGTTTCTTCCTGTTAAAAGGAAGTTTGTCCTCCCCACTGTCGCCAAAGTGCTTGCTCATAGGGGGTCATATGATTGTTGGGTTTTTCTCTGTATCTATTAGTGTACGATCTACTGTGCAATATAAAACACCTTTAGGTGACTGTTGCTGTGATTTGGCGCTATATAAATAAAATTGAATTGAATATTAATTTCCAAACTAAGACTATTAGCAAATCTTTCATGGTATCCCTTGTGTTATTCTAATATTTTCATTGATACATTTAATGGATGAGAAATAATCACTTAAAAATAATATGATGTCAAGGCCCTCTCTTTATTTTATTAAACTCAGCGGAGTATAGTGATAAGAATGTTTTCCAGTTAGAAAAGCTAGTCAACTGTGGGCACGAGTGAGTGCCCACAGTTGCAAAAATGAGTTTTTACCAGCTATGCCAAATTTCCAAGGCAAAGCCCTATATTCCACATTAAGACTTTGAAAAGCTTATCCACGCCTTCATTAGTTCTAGATTGGACTATTGCAACTCGCTATATTTCGGCCTCCAATTCTCTCTCCTCCAACACTTGCAATTAGTTCAAAATGCCGCAGCACACCTCTTAACTGGCTCCAGAAGGCATGATCACATCACCCCTGTTCTAGCCAATCTACACTGGCTCCCCATCAAATACCATATCGTTTTTAAAATCCTTTTGTATACTTTTAGAATTTTAAATAACCTGGCACCAAGTTACCTAACTGACCTCATCGACTTGTATAGCCCCATAAGAGCATTTAGATCCTCTAACCAACTGCTCTTAGTGCAACCAAGGCTCCGCCGAAAGACTAGAGTTAGACTTAAATCGCGCTTAAAAACTCACTTGTTTAATCTAGCCTTTTAAGCACATTAGTTCGGACTTCCACCTGGTCTGCATTTGTGCTACATAACTGTAATTGTTTTTGTTGTCTTTTGTTGTAACCTGCATTCCGGCACTTGTGTGAAGCACTTTTGTGGACACTGGTCCTTTTTAAATGTGCTATAGAAATAAACATTGATTGATTGATTGATTGATTGATTGATTGATTGATTGATTGAGAAGAAAATTCTGAAATCAATTAAATCATTGTCTACTTACTTTTAAAATTTAGAATTTTACATTTAAATTTAAAAAGTAGACGTTGTGGGAAGCATTAAGCCACTTTGCTCTGTTTTAAGTGTCGTAATAAGAATTGAATTGAATTGCCCTTTATTTCCATTGCACATGTAAAATTAAATTATGGGTGCTCCACACCAACTGTGGATAAATAAAATATAAGACAGCAGGTATAATTAACAAACAGGAGAAATATATACAATCAAGACGAATCTATTAAAAACAATAGAAAAGGAACACGTTGGAGAAAAGGTTGCAAAGTGCTTGAAAGTAGAGCAAAGGACTTGGTCTGAGTAGAGTCTGTGTGTGATTGGCCTTAGTGATGAGAGTTACTCAGACCATGGCTCATATTGATGAGGTGGGTGGGCAGGGGTGGGTTTTGCGAGGAAAGTGTTTGCTGATAGTGTTTGACCCCTGTGTACCAAACATCATAGCAGTAGGAGAGAACGCTTTCCATTGAGGAGTCGTAGAAGGCCAGTTGCATCTTCCAGTACAGGTTATTCTCCCTGAGGACACAGAGGAAGTGAATCCGCTGCTGGGCCTTCTTTACCGGGGCGATGGTGTTTGTGAAGCCATTCTCCATTTGTAAGGTGGGGAGTGGACCTGCCTGTGCCTCCCAAAGTTCATGATAAGTTGTTTCAGGTCCTCCCTGGACGACCTGCTTGTGGTGTGCTTGTGTGCTCTCTCCCTTTTTTTCTTCTCCCCGCCCTCTGGGTCTGCTTCTGGGAGAGTGAGAGTGTGGCGACCCCTGACCCGGAAGTGTCTCCGCTCAGCAGACAACACACCTGTACCTAATCTTCAACCCAGCTGTCACTAATCAGCCCCCATTTTGGGCTGAGGTAACGGTGTGTCCGAATGGCAGTCGACGCTGGTTTGTACTCGTAAGTAAAGTGTGCTCGTTATTGGTGATGTAGCTTTAGCTGGTTAACCTGCTCATCTGTTGTTGTTGCTTGTCTTTTAGGAGGAAAAGTATGGGGAGGAGGGTTGGAGAGAAGAAGCTTGCTAGGATTACCACTGGGGAGACTCACCTGCACCACTACTGGGAATTTGGAGAAAAGCACTGTTGGACTATTGCACTTCTTTTCATGTTTAAGACTGTTTTTTTGGGACTGTAAATAAACTCACTGTCTGCTTTGCATCCAGAGCTTCACGACTGAGTCTGTATTTCCCATTACCCGTGATAGGATGTTCAGTTTTCGGTTATTTTCTGAGCACCAAGGGGACAAGTTCTCCAACAGAAACCTGGACTCTCCGTAGCAAGTGTCCAGTTACCAAGACCCTCTGAAGGTCTACTAGAAGATGTGGCCTGGCTCAAAAATGAACAGCTACAAGAAGAAGTGCCCTCCATGGAGAAGGAGACAAGAAGCCAAGATCAAGCCATAATGGAGGGAAGTTAGCCAACTATCGGAGCTGTAGAAAGGTGCGATGATAAAAGAGGTACCTAAAAAGTGCTGTTCATAACTGAAGCCTTGGAAACTCCCAACCAAAGACTCACAGCCTTGGCCAGCTGCTTAAAGAGGTATGCCAGAGAGAAAAAAAAAACAAGCTGAACTCCACTGAACCACCCAAGGAGTACTCTTAGTGGGAGAGCACACTTAAAGACAGCACACTTAAAGGAAAGAGGAACAATTTTTTTGACTGACCAACGCGTTTCGGCTTGTGGCCTTCATCAGGGTCATAGTAACACATACAGGGAGTGCAGAATTATTAGGCAAATGAGTATTTTGTCCACATCATCCTCTTCATGCATGTTGTCTTACTCCAAGCTGTATAGGCTCGAAAGCCTACTACCAATTAAGCATATTAGGTGATGTGCATCTCTGTAATGAGAAGGGGTGTGGTCTAATGACATCAACACCCTATATCAGGTGTGCATAATTATTAGGCAACGTCCTTTCCGTTGGCAAAATGGGTCAAAAGAAGGACTTGACAGGCTCAGAAAAGTCAAAAATAGTGAGATATCTTGCAGAGGGATGCAGCAGTCTCAAAACTGCAAAGCTTCTGAAGCGTGATCATCGAACAATCAAGCGTTTCATTCAAAATAGTCAACAGGGTCGCAAGAAGCGTGTGGAAAAACCAAGGCGCAAAATAACTGCCCATGAACTGAGAAAAGTCAAGCGTGCAGCTGCCAAGATGCCACTTGCCACCAGTTTGGCCATATTTCAGAGCTGCAACATCACTGGAGTGCCCAAAAGCACAAGGTGTGCAATACTCAGAGACATGGCCAAGGTAAGCAAGGCTGAAAGACGACCACCACTGAACAAGACACACAAGCTGAAACGTCAAGACTGGGCCAAGAAATATCTCAAGACTGGTTTTTCTAAGGTTTTATGGACTGATGAAATGAGAGTGAGTCTTGATGGGCCAGATGGATGGGCCCGTGGCTGGATTGGTAAAGGGCAGAGAGCTCCAGTCCCACTCAGACGCCAGCAAGGTGGAGGTGGAGTACTGGTTTGGGCTGGTATCATCAAAGATGAGCTTGTGGGGCCTTTTCAGGTTGAGGATGGAGTCAAGCTCAACTCCCAGTCCTACTGCCAGTTTCTGGAAGACACCTTCTTCAAGCAGTGGTACAGGAAGAAGTCTGCATCCTTCAAGAAAAACATGATTTTCATGCAGGACAATGCTCCATCACACGCGTCCAAGTACTCCACAGCGTGGCTGGCAAGAAAGGGTATAAAAGAAGAAAAACTAATGACATGGCCACCTTGTTCACCTGATCTGAACCCCATTGAGAACCTGTGGTCCATCATCAAATGTGAGATTTACAAGGAGGGAAAACAGTACACCTCTCTGAACAGTGTCTGGGAGGCTGTGGTTGCTGCTGCACGCAATGTTGATGGTGAACAGATCAAAACACTGACAGAATCCATGGATGGCAGGCTTTTGAGTGTCCTTGCAAAGAAAGGTGGCTATATTGGTCGCTGATTTGTTTTTGTTTTGTTTTTGAATGTCAGAAATGTATATTTGTGAATGTGGAGATGTTATATTGGTTTCACTGGTAAAAATAAATAATTGAAATGGGTATATATTTGTTTTTTGTTAAGTTGCCTAATAATTATGCACAGTAATAGTCACCTGCACACACAGATGTCCCCCTAAAATAGCTAAAACTAAAAACAAACTAAAAACTACTTCCAAAAACATTCAGCTTTGATATTAATGAGTTTTTTGGGTTCATTGAGAACATGGTTGTTGTTCAATAATAACATTATTCCTCAAAAATACAACTTGCCTAATAATTCTGCACTCCCTGTAGTAGAAGTGTGCTTCAGAAAACAGAAAAAAATTCAAATGAACCAATCACATCTTCATAGATAAATCAGCTGATATATAACAGGTTGGTATTGGTTAATTGGTTAAGTCATGCCCAAGTAAATACTGGCCTAGATCATTAATGATGAAGACGGGGGGGAGGAGACATAATCCCCACCTGTCTTAAAACAATACATGCATGAAATACATAAGAAGAATATTACAAATATACAAAAATGATTACAAAGGAAAGCATTTAATTATTAATGATCTAGTCCAGTATTTACTTGTGCGTGACTTAAGCAAACCAAAATGATCAAAATTGATGATAATCCAACTTTGGACTACGAATACGTACTGATAAATCTCAACCTGATGAATTAGCTGTGAGCAACCATGTTTTGGCTTACTGTGCAATTTTACAAACCCCTACTCTTTCAAGGTACTACTCTCTAGAAGTATCTCTGGACAAGCTAGCATATTGCAGACACGCTTGTTAGAAGGAGTGGTTCACTAGCTACCCCAGCTCTTCATGTGCAACATATTTTAGAATAATGTTGGGGTGAATTTGATCAAAGCATGGTAATTTTAAGCCAGTACTGCTACCTGATGTATCCCTCCACACTGCTTTGTCCTCTGAGCTGGTCCTCCATCAGGTAGGTGTTGTGGGACGATGAGATGAAATAATGACAGAGTGGCTGAGTCATGTCCTGAAAGATCCCCCTCTGCTGTGGGTTAAAAATGGAGCCTTCAGCTGAGCCGAGGTACATCAAAAAGCCATCAAATGTCATGGCATTCATGCGCTTGGCTGGAATGACAGTAAGATGGTGTCAATGGTGTAATGTGCTAACTGTACCATAAAATCTCATGAGGGAATAGACTGATCCTAATGTCATAAAAATTATATTCAAACAAAACATCAAGATGCAGTGTATTCTTTACAATGTGTGCACCTTTGTCCGAGGGTTCATAGCACTCAATGAGCTGCTTAGCATGCAGTTGGATATCATCCCCCTCAAGCTGTTCCTCTCTAAGGAAGTCCTCCAGGTTGCTTTGGGATAGCTTCTGACCATCAACAGAGTATTCCTGAAATACCTTCAGTACATCCTCTCGCTGAGTCAACATCTTGTAGAAGAGCACAAACTCATCATTCTCCAGGGTACCTGATTGGGACTTATCAGCCATCTGAGACAAGAGGCAAAAAATGTGTACTGTAGCCAGGTGGACAGATGCATCAAAGTGTAAGATCTTGTTGAGAAATAAATATATATTCTTAATGCTTATTTGCTGATTAGATTGTTTTATGAGAGGCCCAAACTTCAGTGTAAAACTAGGTCGCAGGCTGACAGGAAACTGCATGCTTTTGCAAAAATAGGAGCTGCAGGCCGAAAGTGAAACTAAGTAGAGTGTTTGATCGAAACTTAAAGTGTGTGTGACGTCTAGATGAAGTATATAAATAACCAAGCTTCCTGTTTTTGCCTGAGACTTGAGCTGGCGTTGCTGTGTGTGCCTAGTCTCCATATTCTGGAATATGTCAAATTAAAGATCTTTTGAGTTAGACCACTTTGAGCCGTGTCTTTCTTGTTCGTTGAAGAATACAAAGAACTGGATTTAATAATCTCCTAATCCTAGTACCAAGAAAATTACAACAGAACCCAAACAACCTTAATACTGAATATTTAAATCACAGGAATGTGTATACTTTGTTAGTATACACATTTAGTACAGGTCTCTCACTGTAAAAAGGTGGTGAGCATGATGTTCATTCATGTCCACATTCATCATCTTCAGCAGGTCTTGCACTTCCTTAAAGTTCATCCTGCCATCATTGTTCTTGTCTGCCTTTTTGAACCATTCACCAATCCATCTGAGTACAACAATCAAGGAACTTTCTAATAAAACTTTTTTTTTGCTACAGTAATGGTACAATGGTCACTGTAAAGATAGACAGACAGATACCTTATTGATCTCACAAGGGAAATTGTTACCTAACAGCATCATGACAAAGAATAAAAATAGTAAAGTCACAATAAACACCACAATTAAAAGAGTCACAGGGGCCTGGTAAGGGCCTATACTATGACAAAGTGCAGTATGTCTATCTATCTATCTATCTATCTATCTATCTATCTATCTATCTATCTATCTATCTATCTATCTATCTATCTATCTATCTATCTATCTATCTATCTATATCCCAAGGTCCCAAGGTCAAAATGGGAGATGCCTCCAAGGGTGGTGGAGAATGACCGAGCTAAGATCCTGTGGGACTTCCAGATACAGACGGACAAAATGGTGGTGGCTAACCAACCGGACATAGTGGTGGTAGACAAACAGAAGAAGACGGCCGTAGTGATCGATGTAGCGGTTCCGAATGACAGCAATATCAGGAAGAAGGAACACGAGAAGCTGGAGAAATACCAAGGGCTCAGAGAAGAGCTCGAGAGGATGTGGAGGATGAAGGTAACGGTGGTCCCAGTGGTAATCGGAGCACTCGGTGCGGTGACTCCCAAGCTAGGCGAGTGGCTCCAGCAGATCCCGGGAACAACATCGGAGATCTCTGTCCAGAAGAGCACAGTCCTGGGAACAGCTAAGATACTGCACAGGACCCTCAAGCTCCCAGGCCTCTGGTAGAGGACCCAAGCTTGAAGGATAAACCGCCCGCAGGGGCGTGCTGGGTGTTTTTTTTTTTTTATATATATATGTAAAGTACCTCTATTGCTTAAGCATTAAGCATATTGCTACTATCTCTACTTTCAAGATTAGGCTTAAAACTTTCCTTTTTGCTAAAGCATATAGTTAGAGCTGGACCAGGTGACCCTGAATCCTCCCTTAGTTATGCTGCAATAGGTGTAGGCTGCCGGGGGATTCCCATGATGCATTGAGTTTTTCCTTTCCAGTCACCTTTCTCACTCACTATGTATTAACAGACCTCTCTGCATTGAATCATATCTGTTATTAACCTCTGTCTCTCTTCCACAGCATGTCTTTTATCCTGTCTTCCTTCTCTCACCCCAATCAATCACAGCAGATGGCCGCCCCTCCCTGAGCCTGGTTCTGCCGGAGGTTTCTTCCTGTTAAAAGGGAGTTTTTCCTTCCCACTTTTGCCAAAGTGCTTGCTCATAGGGGGTCATATGATTGTTGGGTTTTTCTCTGTATCTATGAAGCGCCTTGAGGCGACTTATGTTGTGATTTGGCGCTATATAAATAAAATTGAATTGAATTGAATTGAATTAAGCCACTGCACTGAGCAGCGGTCACAAGGTGGTTGGTGTCTGTCGTGGTGGTAACCCCCGAACCAAATGGTGGACACCAGAGGTGAAGGGAGCCACCAGGCTGAAGAAGGCTTGGCTAGCCTGTGGTACTGTGGAGACAGCTGATAGATACTGACAGGCCAAGCGGAACGTGGCTCAGGCAGTGGTTGAAGCAAAAACTTGGGTGTGGGAGGAGCTTGGAGAAGCCATGGAAAAGAATTTTGGACTGCCTTGAAGAGATTCTGGCAAACTGTCAGGCGACTCAGAAAAGGAAAGTGGTGCTCTACCTGCACTGTGTATAGTGCGGGTCGAGCACTGCTGACTTTGACTGAGAAAATTGTAGGAAGGAATACTTTGAGGACCTCCTTAATCCCACTGGCACATCTTCCGTGGAGGTGGCATCTGGGAACGAGGGGGGCAACTCGCTTATCTCCAGGGGTGAAGTCACTAAGGTAGCTAAACAACTCCTTGGTGGCACGGCCCATTGGGTGGATGAGTTCCTAAATGATCTGGACGTTGTATGGCTGTCTTGGTTGACATGCCTCTTTAGTGTTGTGTGGAGCTCAGGGGCGGTACATCTGGATCAGCAGACTGGTGTGGTGGAAAGGAAAGTCCTTGGATACAGGAGGAACAATGTGTTTTTTGTCCTGGTCGTGGGACACTGGATCAGCTCTTTATCCTCTTGAGGATACTTGAGGGTGCATAGGAGTTTGCCCAACCAGTTTAAATGTTGTTTGTGGATTTGGGGAAGGCATTCAACCATGTCCCTCGGAGTGTCCTGTGGGAGGTGCTTCAGGAGTATGCGTTGCCATTCAATCCTTACACAACTGTTGCAAGAGCTTGGTCCACATAGCCGGCAATAAGTCAGACTTATTTCAGGTGGTTGATGGACTCCGCCAGGGCTGCCCTTTGTCACCTATTCTGTTTGTAATTTTTAGGCCATGGTCCTCAGCTGGAAAAGGGTCCCCACTCCGGGACAGTATCTTGGGGTCTTGTTCACGAGTGACAGGAGCAGGGGATGGATTGGTGGTGCGGCTGCAGTGATGCAGATCCTGTACTGGTCCATTGTGGTAAAGAGAGCACTGAGTGTAAAGTAGAGCTGTTGCTCCTCTACATTGAAAAGGTGGTTTGGGCATTTGAAAATGATGCCTCCTGGGTGAGGTGTTCTGGGCATGTCCAACCCGGGGCAAACCCAGGACATGCTGGAGGGATTATATCTCTTTGAGGAGGTGGCCGGGGAGAGGGAGGTCTGGGCTTCTCTTTTTAGGCTGCTGCCCCCCTGACCTGGGCCCAGATAAGCAGAAGAAGATGGATGGATGGATGGATGGATGGATGGTGATAAAAATTAAAGAAAGGTAGAAATGAAGTTAGTTAAAAACAGTAAAAGTAAGACTGATAATTTGTAAGAGAGATGTGCAAATTGCATGAAGGTATAAATACAAAAATAATTTTGGGATCTTATGTGTGACAATGTAGTAGTACAGGTAAAGCAAAGCCGGGAGCATTGAAGGTGGATTCAAGTACGTCCATGGTGTAAATATGAAGAGAAATGGAGTAGTACTCTTGAGTATATGAATAATACTATGGCAATGACAAGACTGTCAGAAAGAATCACAAGTTTGAAACAGGCCAGCTGTTCCAGCTTCCCAAAAGGCACCTGAAGGACTCCTTGTGGGACACCACATGCCAGAGAGGCTGAGGAAGATACAGAGTCACCAAAGTGGACTGAGAAAGTTCTCTCCTGAACCACTCAAAAGCTGTACCCTTGATGCCCACATGGTATTCTAAATGGGACATGAGATGGTCTACTGCAGGAGTCCCCAACTCCAGGCCTCGAGGGCCAGTGTCCTGCAGGTTTTAGATCTCACCCTGGGTCTGCACACCTGAATCAAATGATTAGTTCATTACCAGGCCTCTGGAGAACTGCAAGACATGTTGAGGAGGTAATGTAGCCATTTGAATCAGCTGTGTTGGATCATGGACACATCTAAAAACTGCAGGACACCGGCCCTCGAGGCCTGGAGTTGGGGACCCCTGGTCTACTATATCAAAAGCAGCAGTCAGAGCAGGTCAAGGAGAAACTACTGCTGACCAATAAGGACATTAAAGGCTCACCTCAGTTTTGCCAGAAAACATCTTGATGATCCACAAGACTTTTGGGAATATATTCTCTGGACTGATGAGACAAAAGCAGAACTTTTTGGAAGGTGTTTGTCCCCATTATATCTGGGGTAAAAGTAACACAGTTGTAACACACCTTTTAAGAAAATGAACATGGGGGTGGGGGGTCATAGTTTGGTCCCGCCTTCACTGTTGTGATTGGTGTGGGGGTAGGGACAGGCTTAGGGCGTCGGGGGGTTCCCCGGAGGCATCTTCCTTGGGGGGCTCAACCCGGGGTAGCGGTTATGTCCGGTTGGGGGCTCTTTTGGCTCTCGAGTGACTGTTTCCTCGTGGCTGCATGTAGCGGGGCTAGGGGAGAGTCTGTGCTGACGGATGTGGGTTACTGACCTGGTAGCCTGGCTGCCCCTGGGTGGGTCCGGGATGGGCGTGAGGTTCTGGGGGCGCTCCGTCTCTGGGCTGGGGCCCTGGCCGGGCCTCGGGGCCTTGGGTCCTGGTTTGTGTGTTGCCGGGGTTGTCGGCGGGTGGGTGCATGGGGGCCCATCCCTGGCGCAGGGTTCCGCCGGTGCGTCGAGCCACCTGGGGGGCTCTTCAACTGGTGGGGGAGATTGTCACACCTTGCAGGAGCTTTCCTCTCCTCAGGAACTCTCTGCAGGAGGGGGAGATACAGGAGAGGTGGAGGAAGATCTCAGCCTGGGTGTTTATTGTCTCATGTAGTCTGGAAGATGAGTGGATGGTGGGGTGGGTGCAGTTTTCTCTGTGGTGGGGTTGGGTGGACTGTCCCGGGCTCTGTCGGGCCGGGGGGCGCTGCTGCGCTGGGCCCCGGTCTGGATGGGCCTGGGCCCCCTTTCCCTGGCGGGTCGCGGAGTATGGGAGTGCCTACTGGGGTCAGCGGGGGAGCTGGCCCCAGGGAAGGGTCACCTGCCCCTCCCTTCCTTCCCTCCCCATCTCCAGCTGCCTCCCTCTTCCCGCTCCACCACAACCACCCACACATGCAGGGCCTTGGAGTAGGGGTATGTCACCAGGGTGCAGAGGAGGCTACTCCCCCCTCTGTCCCCTTCTGGCTGCCTCTGCCTCAATTTTATCCCACAACTTAGACATTCACATTATTCACACTCTCATTACACATACATATAGGATCTTGGGGGTGGGCACGATACACAGAGTCCAAATTACCATCAGGGTGTACACCCCACCCCTGGCATCGTTGCCCACCTCTCAATTTTAAATACACGTAGACATTGAGGGCTAGTAGGAGGGACCATGCGCTTACCTGCTGCTCTCTGGCAGGTAGCTCCATGCCCTCCTGGGTTTTAAATGCACCTTAGAACACACATGCATCAACACTACAATGAGCGGGTGGAGGGAGGTTTGGAGTCTTCTCTCACCCCCGTTCTCTGCGGCCTGCTAGAGCGGGGGGGCTAGGAGGAGTTGGCCGTCCGACTGCGGTCTGGAGTGTGGGGCCTCACTGCTGCTGCGGAGTCGGGGCGGTCTGCCTCTCCCCACCGCAGGGAAAAGGGTAACACCACCTGGGTCTGGGTGCAGTTCCCCCCTCCAGGGGCAAGGGTACCTAGACCCGGTTTGTAGAGTACGCTTGGGGAGTGTGATTGTGTGTACAGCGTCTCTTTATGTCTGTCTCCACGTTGGTTGAGTGTGGAGTAAGTGCATATGAGAGCATGAGGGTGGGAATGGATGTTTGTGTCTGTGTGTGCCTGTATGTCTGTGTCTATATGTCAGGTTGGGTGTCAGGCGCCACCTCTCTGGGGACACCTCAGGCCCTCCAAGGTTTGGAGGCCTATCTCCCCCCACCACCACTTCCCCTGCCAGTGGCGGACTCCCTCAGGTGTTGGTGCGTTGGTGGTTCTTTGTGTCTGGGGGTGGGCGTCCGGGTACACACCGGCTCACTCCTTGGCGGCCACTTATCGGGGCCTGGAGCCTGGGGCTCGCTCGGGCCACTTCGGAGGTGGGGTGCCCCCGGCCTCTCGGCCTGGGGCTCGGTCACTCAGGCACAGCTGGCTGCCGGCGGAGCTCACGGGCGTGTCACTGCAACCCCCCCTGGCTTCTGCTCTGCGGCTGCTGAGTGAGCCCTCATCTGGGACTCTCCTCAGCTCTTACTGGGACAGTGGCGCGGCTGCCCCTCTGTTGGTCTTCCTTGGTCTCTTGTGTTCTGGGGGCCTCTGGATGTCTGGAGTTTTGATCTCCTCCATACCTGCTTCATACCCTGGAGGACGGGGCTGTGGCCCCCCCACACTCCCTAGCAGATCGTTACATGGAGAAACCTTTGGAATGCAAGCATGCTGATCCACACAGGTGTGCACACAGGTGTACACACGGGTATTCACAGACGCGGACTACAGCTTTCCTGGCTGCTGCCTCAAAGCACATTGTGCGCTGTCTATCTTGCGTGCTGCACAATATCGTTTATTATTTAGTATCTACTGATATCTACTGCTAGCTAGTTTATTGTGATGGTGCCGTTTTTTTTATTATGTTGCTCTTTGTTGTTTGCTTTCTCTTCTGTTTTTTTTCTCCATACAGGTGACCCAGGTGTTTTTTTTTTCTTTCTTCCCCCCCTTCTCACCGTCTCTTCTCCCCTTTGGTTTTCTTTCTCTCCCTCTCTTTCTTTCATTCTTTCTCCCTGTCCTATCCCCCAGTCATGTCTGTCCCGTTTATAGCAACTGAAAATAAAATAAATTCATAATTATAATAAAGGTCAATCAAATGGACCAATATGGCAAGGCAATGATGATCCACTTGGTAAAATAAATCCGCTTGGCATCTTTCTTGGCCTTAAGACAACAATTCTGATGCTAAAGATCCAAACGGGACACAAAAAAAAAGAAAAAAAAAAAGAAAAGAAAATGAACATCATATTAACAGTAAAAAAAATGGTGATGGTGGTCTGGGGCTGTTTTGCTGCCTCAGGACGTGGAAAACTTTCTGTGGTAAATGAAACCATGAATTCTGCTGTCAAATAAAACATCCTAAAAGAGAATGTCCGGTCATCTGTTCATGACCTCAAGCTGAAGTGCACTTGGGTTCTACAGCAGAGTAATGATCCAGCAAGTCCACCTCTGAATGGCTTAAGAAAAACAAAATGAAGACTTTGGAGTGGCCTAGTCAAAGTCCTGAGCTGAATCTGATTGAGATGCTGTGGCATGAACTTAGAAAGGCGGTTTGTGCTCGAAAACCCTCCAAAGTGGTTGAATTACAACAATTCTACAGAGATGAGTGTGCCAAAATTCCTGCATCACGCTATAAAAGACTCATTGCCAGTTACTGCAAACACTTGATTGCAGTTGTTGCTGCTAAGGGTGGCCCCACCAGTTATTAGGTTTAGGGGCAATCACTTCACACCAGGCCATGCAGGTTTGGAGTTCTTCCCCTTTAGGGTTTCCCCCTTAATAATAAACACCTTCATTTAGAAACTGCATTTTGTTTACTTGTGTAAACCCGACTGCTCATCACTTCCATGTTACCTGCACTGGCTGCTGGCTGAGGTCAGCATACATGTAGCTGTAAGATCACACTGGGTTTTTCGCCAGTTTTGTGTTCGCCTGCTATCTGTTCAGACGTTTGCAAAGAGCTGACATTTTGATAGCAGTATACTGCAGTTTCTTTCCTTGACATACTTTATTACTGTGTTTTCATGCAATAAAAATAAACCCCAAATCTCCACTCCCGAAACGTTGTAGACCCGGCACTATAGTTCTCCTCTCTGCACACAAAAGAGTAGCACATGTCTGCAGGAAGAAGAAGAAGATATGTTTATTTTTTTTCTCTTTCTATCTGACATGCAAATGTGATTATAAGATTACTGAGTTTAGTACAGTAACTCATTACATTACTGTATTACTGAAAAATGTAATGTGATGTAATGTACACCCAACACAAATTCTTTATATATAGTTAGGTTGACCGCATATGTATGTAAACTGAGTGAAGGATACTGATCGAGTTTCTCCCTCTCACCCATGTTTTCCACATTCTCAATCAGTTTCCTCATGCCCCATATCCAGGACTGTGCTTCCTCAGCTGACTCGGCCACCAGGTCCAAATTGCCCCTGCGACCGCGAAAGACCAATGTGAAGCATCTGTCAGGTGGGAACTCATCTGCAATACTGAGGAGGACCTCACTCTGGTGCCCCTCTCGAACTGCTTCCACATCATTCACAGAAACTAGGAACAAAGAAAGTGGAATTTAGGAGGTTTTAGACACAAAAATAAAGCAAAAAAAAAAGAAAAATTGTGCCAGATTGTGAGCATGCTTAATGCCAAGAGCTTGTGACCCGCACACACATATACTTGTAAGCAAAACGCCCACTGTTGGATCAGGTGTATTAGGTCATTTTTCCACTGGTTCTTTAATTATAACTGTTCTCTTACATGTGGAGCGGACATTGCCAGTCTTCTTAGACTGGTACCAGATGGTCATGAAGTCATCCTCCAGCTTGAAATATCGCTGCTTCTTCCAGTTACGAGACTTAATTTTCCTCATCATCGCCCCCACCAGCATGGCCTGGAGGTTATCATCCCCCTGACTACCTGTGTAAAAGAGACAGTCATCACAAATAAAAAAATAAAGCATGGTTCGAAGAAATTTAAATGCAAACATGCCATGTTTAATTTTAATTTCAAGTTTCTGACAGGCTAATGTGAAGTTCCATCACACATCCAAAGCGTTATGACACTGTCTAGACATCTACTACTGAATAGATATGCTAAACAAAAAAGATTATTGTGCATCTTAAATGTGAATTTTAAAAAAAAGAACATTTCATTTAAGTCAGGTTTAGCAAAATAAGATTTAGTTTGTTTCATCTGTGAATCAAATATTAAGCAGATATTCTACTCACATTTGTATCATTTGTGTTCTTTGATTATCTTTCTAAAATCAGAGTGACAAGAATGACGCTATAATGAACTGTTTAAAATGAATCAGATGTTCCAGTGTACACACACAGGAAAAAGGTCAGGGGGGAAAAGGAACATGTACTTATTAATCAAACAAAGTTACCCCAGCAGGCATAAACAAGACGTGAGCTGACTTACGGAGGCCATTTCCTGTGGAAGCCATTTGTTGTGTGGTCACTCTGCCATCTAAAGGGCATAACATAGCAGTCAGTGCAAGGAAAGGAGAAAAGCTCTGACTGTAAAAAATGCCTTGTTTCAAGTAACTCTTAGACGTCCTTTCTAGACGTCACATGTGCCGAGATGACCTCTGGCATCAACTTTATTGACATCCAATCACCTGATGTCCAGCCACACCCTGTTACCCTCTTTCTCTCTCATTTTTCAGCTACCAGGTCAGAGATTACTTCATTTAAATCATCTTATTACTCTGGTTACATTTCTCATGGACATAATGTGCAGACTCTCAGCGTTCATCCACATTCGAATTGGATCAGCGGTTTGGGCCTCTTTTTAAAGGGACGACAATTAACTGGACAGTTGACTCAAAGGCCATTTTATGGGCAGGTGTGGTCAGCTCCTTTGTTATGTCATTGTCAATTAAGCAGATAAAAGTCCTGGAGTTGATTTGAGGTGTGGTGCTTGCATTTGTAAAATGTTGCTGTAAACTGACAACATGCAGTCAAAGGAGCTCCCCATGCAGGTAAAACAAGCCATCCTCGAGCTGTGAAAACAGAAAAACATCTAAGAATTTGCTACGATATTAGGAGTGGTAACCAGCAGTTTGTTAAAGCAAAGAAGTGGGATATTCTTGAATGGTCAAGTCACTCGCCTGATATTAACCCAATGAACAGACAGAAAGGCCCTCAAACAAGCAGCTCTCATTAGCTCAGTCACAGATAGATTCAAATGATTTTTTTCAGCGTAATCATATATTTATATACTTGACATGACATGAATATACCGTTTCTCTTTATGATTGTATGATCTCTCAATACTTCCTTTTAACGCAACCCCATATGAATATCATGATTCCAATATGATTACGTTTTAACTCAGTTACATAGGAATACTTGTTCTCTTCATGGGTCTGTGGTTCAAACACAATATACTCTATATGGTTCCTTATATTAAATCATACATGGTAAAGTCAGACATTCCCTAAATGTTTGCTTAGTCATTCTGACCATACACTAAAAGCTTGTCCGCCTCAGACAAGATGTGGGCGTTGTGCCATTGCTACGTTCTCAGTTAACACAAACAATAGCAGCACAGAAGCACACACTGTCATGGTCCTGAGTCTGTGTGTTGTGTTTTGTGTTTCTTTGTGCTTTTGTTATTCTGATTAGGTATCCCAGTATTATTCGCCGTTTTGTTAGGTTTCTGTTCTGTGCCTGTCCTGCTCCCTCCTTCCATGTCCCCCCCTGTCTGTCCATGATGTCATTAAGCCTGCTTATGAGTCTGCGTCTGTGTCTCTGTCTGTCATAACACGTAAGTAACGCGTAAGTAACGCGTTACAGTAACTAGGTTATTATTGTGGTAACGAGCACGGTAACTAGTTATTATGCCAAAACCGGGAACGCGTTACTCGTTACTGGGATTCAGATAGGCTCGTTATTCGTTACTTCGTGTGGTGGCTATCGCGGAGCTTCCACAGATTCAGCAACATTAGCAAGTGGTGGAGGCCAGCAGGTGGATGAGAGAAAGGGAGGAAGGAGGAGGAGAGACCCGAGGCGGCCGCCGGTCCGAGTATCAGGTGAACTGAACTTCAGGTAAGAAGTTATGACCTGCAGTCTATCTGGGTCAGATATGAACCAAGTTTAGGTGGAGTTTATTTTCGTTATGCTGGGTACTAGCTAGTATGACGGAGTTTCTATACAGCTGGGTGGTGCTATGATGTTACTGATAGTTAACTTTATTTTATTCATAAGGTTAGGTAGTAGAGTTGCCAACTGTCCTGTAAAACGACGGAATCATCTCGTATTCAGAGAAAATGTTATTCGTTTCTTATTGAGGTGAAAAGAAACACAGTTTGTCCCGTAATTCAGCTACAA
The DNA here is from genome assembly GCF_057381915.1 of Diplotaxodon limnothrissa. NCBI lineage: Eukaryota > Metazoa > Chordata > Actinopteri > Cichliformes > Cichlidae > Diplotaxodon > Diplotaxodon limnothrissa. The sequence goes on from NC_140617.1 coordinate 49,868,936, forward strand.
TGAAAAAGGCACAAAGCTGGAGTTATTCTGTGTCTTTGCTGCACAGCTGCCTCTTCTTCTCTCATTCTCTCCCCTCCCTCTCCTGTTTCTACTTCAATCATGAAACTGATCAATGATCAGCTGATCGTCTCTCTTGTTTGTTTATCGCTAACTTTGCGCCAGAAAGAGGAAACCAGCAGATTTCGCGCTAAACAACAGCAGCACGTTTAAGCTTGATCAGCTGTTGTTAGAATTTATTTAATATTAATTTCTAGTATCAGCTGATGTTTGCTGGAGCCACAGCTGTAAAGCTGCTGGTCATGATATGGTTTGGATATGTGGTGAGAGGGAAACATGAAGATGAAACCAGGAGACGTCCTTACTGGATCATCAGAGCTGAACAGGTGATGGAGAAACAGGTTTACCTTTTAGGTGACATGAATGAGTTGAAGTTATGAACTGTTTCTGAGAGACAAATAACACCAGGATTCTTTTCTAAGCAGCTGACAGCTGGTAACTGTGCAGGGGCGGGTCTAGCAAAGTGTTGCCAGGGGGGCAGGTAGGGCATTAACAGGGAGAGGGGGGCACAAAGAAATACTTTTCTTTCTTATTCTCATTTAAAATGTCTCACTTTTAATAAATAATTATCTGAATCTTACAACAAACGATTGATAGATTGATACATATATACCATCAGAACAGCGTACATCACTGTCACAACAGCGTTTGTTTGCATTCAGAATCAGAATCAGAATCAGAATACTTTATTCATCCCGAGGGAAATTAGGGGTTACAGCAGGCAGCACGCTAATGGCGCATGCGCACTCACAAAGGAACCTTCTGACCAACTTTACACAAACATCACATTGGGCAGACATGTCAGAAGGTAGGCTGATAGGAAAAAAACAACGAAAATACACTACATGAGGTAAGAGGAGGAGAAAAAAAACTCCACTCAGACTGAGCTCCTGGTGGGAGAACAGTTTGATAAAAGAAAAAACACTTCAGCACAAAGCACATGACTATCAATACACCATAGAAACACGAGACAAGCAACAGGGGCGAGTAAAGGGTAAGAGAGAGCCGGCGTAGACAGCGCATCCGGTCCTGCAGCATCTGTGCTGGTCCAGTTGACTGCTATCATCCCCGGTAGGGCACAAGCATCGAAGGCGTTGGAAAGGGAGGGGGATGAGTGAGTGCTTATCAGTGTAAGTGTGTGTGTGTGCGTGTCCATAGTTTAGCTGAGACAGTGTCCTTCGGCCTATCAGGCTAAGTAAACAGTCCTCCAGCCAATCCAGGTGTCCTTCATGGGGCGGGAAGAATAGTCATCACACAGTCGTTATCAGGGAGTTGTTTTGGTGGGCTCCAGCCTTGGGCCTGCAGCTGGAGCCGTGGTGTCCAAATGTTGAATATTGTTGATTTCTCCTTTGTGAGCAGCTCGAATTCTAGCACTCCGAGGCTGGTCTCTCGATCTCCCGTTGGAGAGCCGCGAGCCTCCCCATGATGGTATCAAGCTTCTGTTCCGTGGTGTTGTCAGTCTTTTGATTCTGAGACCTCACAACTGCAGTGATCCGTTCCGCGATGTTTTCCAACTGTCGCTCAAGGGTGTCATTTTGAGCAGGCCTCTCTCTGATGTTTCCCCTCATACGCTCAATGGTGTTGTTTTGAGCCTTCACAGCAGCTGTAAGCGTCTCCAAGGTGTTGACCATATTACGTTCACACACACACACAGACAAAAGACCAGAACTCTGGTATCAGAAACATTTCATTGTGGTGATTCTAACTTTATTGATTACATTTTGATTAGATCTATTTAGTGTGTGAATGTGTGGATGACTGAATGTGTAAAGCGCTATACAAATACAGGCCATTTACCACTTATTCTATCATATTCTGATTAGATTTAAGAATAATTAACTATTAGCAAAACCACACACTGTACAGATAAACTCTGGTATGTCACTCTATATAACTTTAATCATAAAAGGCTGTATGTAAAGTCCTTTTGCCCTCCCTCAGATGTATTGAGAGATAAGCCGGAGGAACCTGTCTAATCTCTTTCACCTGAATAGCTGTCTCACTAGTACCTGTGAGCATTGCTACAGTGTTCAGCGTTCCATGCTTCAACAGAATTACTTACAAAATAAATGCATAGAACAGGCCTGGACAAAAATGATGGTACCCACAACTTAATATTTTGTTGCACAACCTTTTGAGACAATCGCTGCAATCAAATGATTCCTGTAACTGTCAATGAGACTTCTGCACCTCAGCAGGTATTTTGGCCCACTCTTCATGAGCAAACTGCTCCAGTTTTTTCCAGTTTGAAGGGCGCCTTTTCCAGACGGCATGTTTCAGCTCCTTCCAAAGATGCTCAATAGGATTGAGGTCAGGGCTCATAGAAGGCCACTTTAGAATAGTCCAATGTTTTCCTCTTAGCCATTCTTGGGGGTTTTAGCTCTCTGCTTTGGGTCATTGTCCTGTTGCAAGACCCCTGACTGCGACTGGGACCAAGCTTTCTGACACTGGCCAACACATTTCTCTCTAGAATCCCTTGATAGTCTTGAGATTTCATTGTACCCTGCACAGATTCAAGACACTGTGCCAGATCAAGCAAAGTCTGTGAACATAGACCCGATGTGCCTTGGCAAAAGGTTCCATTTTTGTCTCATCCTTCCATAGGACTTTCTCTCAGAAGCTTTGTGGCTTGTCAACATGTAGGTTGGCACATTCCAGTCTGGCTTTTTTATTGTTTGTTTTCAGTAATGGTGTCCTCCTTGGTCGTCTCCCATGTAGTCCACTTTGGCTCAAACAATTCAATTCAATTCAATTTTATTTATATAGCGCCAAATCACAACATAAGTCGCCTCAAGGCGCTTCATAGATACAGAGAAAAACCCAACAATCACATGACCCCCTATAACTACCAGAAATCTCGAAGCACAGGCCGAGGGGGAGGTGTGGCAGCAATTTTTCACACCAGCCTATTAATTAATGAAAGACCAAGACAGACTTTTAATTCATTTGAAAGCCTGATGCTTAACATTGTCCACCCCAGCTGTGAAACTCAGAAACCAGTCTTACTTGTTATCATCTATCATCCACCTGGGCCTTACACAGAGTTTCTGTCTGATTTCTCAGACTTTATATCTGATTTAGTTCTGAGCTCAGATAAAATAATTATTGTGGGTGATTTTAACATCCATGTAGATGCTAAAAATGACAGCCTCAACATGGCATTTAATCTGTTATTAGACTCAATTGGTTTCTCTCAAACTGTAAAAGAACCCACCCACCACTTTAATCACACTCTAGATCTTCTTTTAACATATGGCATAGAAACTGAACATTTAACAGTGTTTCCTGAAAACCCTCTCCTGTCTGATCATTTCCTGATAACATTTACATTTACAATAATTGATTACACAGCGGTGGAGAGTAGACTTTATCAAAGTAGATGTCTTTCTGAAAGCGCTGTAACTAAGTTTAAGAATATAATCCACCCACTGTTATCATCTCCAATGCCCTGTACCAACACAGAGCAGAGCAGCTATCTGAACGCTGCTCCAACAGAGGTCGATCATCTTGTTAATAATTTCACCTCCTCACTACGTACGACTCTGGATACTGTAGCTCCAGTGAAAACTAAGGTCTCTAATCAGAAGTACCTGACTCCGTGGTATAATTCTCAAACACGTAGCCTAAAGCAGATGACTCGTAATCTGGAGAGGAAATGGCGTGTCACAAATTTAGAGGATCATCATTTAGCCTGGAGAAATAGTTTGCTGCTTTATAAGAAAGCCCTCCGCAAAGCCAGAACATCTTACTATTCATCACTGATTGAAAAAAATAAGAACAACCCCAGGTTTCTCTTCAGCTCTGTAGCCAGGCTGACAAAAAGTCAGAGCTCTTTTGAGCCAACCATCCCTTTAACGTTAACTAGTAATGACTTCATGAACTTCTTCACAAATAAAATCTTTATCATTAGAGAAAAAATTACCAATAATCATCCCACAGATGTAATATTATCTACAGCTACTTTCAGTACCATTGATGTTAAGTTAGACTCTTTTTCTCAAATTGATCTTTCTGAGTTAACTTCAATAATTACTTCCTCCAAACCATCAACGTGTCTTTTAGACCCCATTCCTACAAAACTGCTCAAAGAAGTCCTGCCATTAATTAATTCTTCGATCTTAAATATGATCAACCTATCTCTAATAATCGGCTATGTACCACAGGCCTTCAAGCTGGCTGTAGTTAAACCTTTACTCAAAAAGCATCTCTAGACCCAGCAGTCTTAGCTAATTATAGGCCAATCTCCAACCTTCCTTTCATATCAAACATCCTTGAAAGAGTAGTTGTCAAACAGCTAACAGATCATCTGCAGAGGTTTATTTGAAGAGTTTCAGTCAGGTTTCAGAGCTCATCACAGCACAGAAACAGCTTTAGTGAAGGTTACAAATGATCTTCTTATGGCCTCTGACAGTGGACTCATCTCTGTGCTTGTCCTGCTAGACCTCAGTGCAGCGTTTGATACTGTCGACCTTAATATCCTATTAGAGTGATTAGAACATGCTGTAGGTATTACAGGTACTGTGCTGCAGTGGTTTGTATCATATCTATCTAATAGACTCCAGTTTGTGCATGTAAATGGAGAGTCCTCTTCACACACTGAGGTTAATTATGGAGTTCCACAGGGTTCAGTGCTAGGACCAATTCTGTTTACATTATACATGCTTCCCTTAGGCAGCATCATTAGAAGACATAGCATACATTTACACTGCTATGCTGATGACACCCAGCTCTATCTGTCCATGAAGCCAGATAACACACACCAATGAGTTAAACTGCAGGAATGTCTTAAAGACATAAAGACCTGGATGGCCGCTAACTTTCTGCTTCTTAATTCAGATCAAACTGAGGTTATTGTACTCGGCCCTGAAAAGCTTAGAAATATGGTATCTAAGCAGATTCTTACTCTGGATGGCATTACCTTGGCCTCCAGTAACACTGTGAGGAACCTTGGAGTCATGTTTGACCAGGACATGTCCTTCAACGCACATATTAAACAAATATGTAAGACTGCTTTCTTCCATTTGCGCAACATCTCTACAATTAGAAATATCCTGTCTCAGAGTGACGCTGAAAAACTAGTTCATGCATTTATTACTTCCAGGCTGGACGACTGTAATTCATTATTATCAGGATGTCCAAAAAACTCCCTGAAAAGCCTTCAGCTAATCCAAAATGCTGCAGCAAGAGTCCTGACAGGGACTAGAAAGAGAGCATATTTCTCCTGTTTTGGCTTCCTGTTAAATCCAGAATTGAATTCAAAATCCTGCTCCTCACATACAAGGTCTTAAATAATCAGGCCCCATCTTATCTTAATGACCTTGTAGTACCATATCACCCTATTAGAGCACTTCGCTCTCGCTCTGCAGGCCTACTTGTTGTTCCTAGAGTATTTAAAAGTAGAATGGGAGGCAGAGCCTTCAGTTTTAAGGCCCCTCCTCTGTGGAACCAGCTTCCAGTTCGGATTCAGGAGACAGACACTATCTCTACTTTCAAGATTAGGCTTCAAACTTTCCTTTTTGCTAAAGCATATAGTTAGGGCTGGACCAGGTGACCCTGAATCCTCCCTTAGTTATGCTGCAATAGACGTAGGCTGCCGGGGGATTCCCATGATGCATTGAGTTTTTCCTTTCCAGTCACCTTTCTCACTCACTATGTGTTAACAGACCTCTCTGCATTGAATCATATCTGTTATTAACCTCTGTCTCTCTTCCACAGCATGTCTTTATCCTGTCTTCCTTCTCTCACCCCAACCGGTCGCAGCAGATGGCCCCGCCCCTCCCTGAGCCTGGTTCTGCCGGAGGTTTCTTCCTGTTAAAAGGGAGTTTTTCCTTCCCACTTTTGCCAAAGTGCTTGCTCATAGGGGGTCATATGATTGTTGGGTTTTTCTCTGTATCTATGAAGCGCCTTGAGGCGACTTATGTTGTGATTTGGCGCTATATAAATAAAATTTAATTGAATTGAATTGAATTATGAGCAAGCACAAGTTAAATGTTAATTTTACTCTTAGCTTTAAGGCCTTAAGCATTTAAACTGAATGGAAAGTATTTGATGCTTTCATTCTGTATCTATCAATCAGCTCCACAATAATATGCCTGAAGATCAAGTTATGAGCTACACTACCAGTCAAAAGTTTGGACACACCTTCTCATTTAATAATAATAATGGATTGTATTTATACAGCGCTTTTCGAGACCCTCAAAGCTCTTTACAATGCCACTATTCATTCACTCTCACGTTCACACACTGGTGGAGGCAGCTACAGTTGTAGCCACAGCTGCCCTGGGGCAGACTGACAGAGGCGAGGATGCCATATCGCACCATCGGCCCCTCTGGCCAACACCAGTAGGCGGTAGGGTGAAGTGTGTTGCCCAAGGACACAACGATCGAGACTGTCCTAGCCGGGGCTCGAACCGGCAACCTTCTGATTACAAGGTGAACTCCCAGCTCTTGAGCCACGTTCGCTTTAATGGTTTTTCTTTATTTTTAATAGTTTACTTTGTAGATACAAAGTGAAGCCATCAAATATATGAAACAAGATATATGGAATTATATAGCAAAAAAAATTGATGAATAACTCTAAATATATTTTATATTTTACATTCCTGACAGTAGCCGCCCTCTGCTGTGTTGACAGCGCTGCAAACCCTCGGCCTTCTCTCAGTGAGCTTCATGATGTCATCACCTGATATGGTTTCACCTCACAGGTGAGCCTGTCAGGGCTCATTGGTTGAGGACTCAAAGCTTGTGAAAGATGCTAGGATTTGGCGTTGCAAACAAAAATGGTTGGCGGACCCTGGTTTTGTCTCACTTTTGGATGAACAAATTAGCCTCTATTTTGAAATGAATAAAACAGAAACTTCTGCAAGCATAAGATGGGAGGCTTTTAAGGCTTTTATTAGGGGCCAAATAATTAGCATCACTAGCTCTAAAGCAAGATTGACTTTCCAAAAGGCAAAACGGATAGAGACAAAAATAAAGGAATTAGAAAATGAATACTATCAAACAAGGTCCCCTGAAATACACCAAAATTTATTGCTGCTTCGGGCCCAATGCAATGCTGAGAACACTAATTTACTATTCAGAAGAGAATGTGCCACTGTGGATATGGGGAAATGATAATTTCCCCCCAGGACGGGGTGAAAGGGGGATTTAAAATATGGGCTGAGAGGGGGTTACAAAAAATAGGAGATCTTTACAATAATAAATAAACATTTACTGTCCTTTGATGAAATGGTTGTAAAGCATGACATAGTCCGCAGCCAGTTCTTTAGATATTTACAGCTGAGAGATTTTATTAGAGCACAGCAAAACCAGCCCTTGTCCATTCCTGGCCTATCAACACTTGAAGAAATGATGGTGAAAGATTGCCGGGGAAGGGGCTTGATTTCCAAAACCTATAATGAACTGGTGGCTGCCTCTACAGAAACGTCCGTAAAGAAGCTTGAATCCTGGAAAGAAGACTTACAGGAGAACATCTCCCTTGAAGAGAGGGAGAGGGCTTGCGCCAGGGCACAATCACAAACAGTGAACACGCGTTTAAATCTCTTGGTTAATGCGTACGTACATGACTCCAGTCAAACTTAATGCTTTCTACACTACCATCCCGGATGTTTGTATAAAATGCAACGAGGAAAAGGGCACACTTCTCCATTGTTTGTGGCAGTGTCCTGAAATTAGGAAATTCTGGGAAGAAGTGAAACAATGGACTGAAGAAATATTAGAAATAAAAATGCATTTAGAACCAAAACTTTTTCTGCTGGGCACCTGTCCAGCTAACTGTAATATAACAAGGAAACATCGCTTATTTTTAGACATAGGGCTGCTGATGGCTAAGTGAGTGATTGCCATTACTTGGAAAGAGGTGGATAGACCAAGAAGAAGTAAATGGATTTCAGAGTTAACGTCTACTCTGCCCTTAGAAAAGATCACCTACGCAATCAGGGGTAAGCAACGATGCTTTGATAGCATCTGGGGCCCCTTCAAAAACTTCCTTGCTAATAAAAACTTGCCCCACTTGGTGGAAATTTTTGGGGAGGATTCATAGGTGGCCCTCTGCAGTCCATTTGGGAATATGTTTATTGCTTGACATTAAACAACTACTTTCTAATTTACATTGAACATATACCTGTGAGGGTGCATAATTTTTTTTCTTTTTTTCCCTCCTTGTTTGTTTTGCTTTTGTGTTGTGTTGTGTTGTTTTTTGTTGTTTTGTCGTTGCTGGTTTTTTTTTCTCATCCTCTCCTATATGGTGTTATGTGTATAAAGGCAGTATGTGTAGCTTGTAGTCTCTGTAAGTGTAGCTACTTGAAGTGCACCTGCTGATGGTTCCAACACCATCATTAAGTTTGCAGATGACACCACGTTGATTGGCCTCATCAGTGACAACGATGAGGCCGCCTACAGGGAGGAGGTGGATCGTCTGGCTGAGTGGTGCGACACAAACAACCTGCTGCTTAACACCGAGAAGACCAAGGAGCTCATCGTGGACTACAGGAGGAATGCTGACCCACATCCACCCATCCACATTAAGGGGACGGCTGTGGAGCGTGTGAGCAGCTTCAAGTTCCTGGGAGTCCACATCTCCGAGGATCTCACCTGGACGACCAACTGCTCCAAGCTGGTCAAGAAGGCTCACCAGCGCCTCTTCTTCTTGAGGACTCTGAGGAAGAACCACCTGTCCTCAGACATCCTGGTGAACTTCTATCGCTGCACCATCGAGAGCATCCTGACCAACTGTATAACAGTCTGGTACGGGAACTGCTCTGCCTCGGACCGGAAGGCGTTGCAGAGGGTCGTGAAAACTGCCCAGCGCATCGCCGGAGCACCACTTCCTGCCATAAAAGACATCTACAGGAAGCGGTGTCTGAAAAGGGCTGGGAAAATCATCAAAGACCCCAGTCACCCATCACATGGACTCTTCACCCTCCTGCCCTCTGGGAGGCGCTACAGGAGCCTCCGGACTAAGACCACCAGGTACCGGAACAGCTTCTTCCCCACAGCTGTCAGACTCCTGAACTCTGCCTCCTGACATCTGACCCACGTTAACACATGGACTGAACATACACACACCCACAATGGACAACTGTACCCTCAAACACACAATAATAACATGGAGTGAACCACCACTCACAACCACTAGCACTTTATATAGCCTCTGTAGAAACTATCTACACCCTCACTTATCTTAACTGCACTACTGTATAGCTCTGTGTAAATAATCATTCTGTACATTCGATAATCTTTAATCCTACAACTGTTTACAACTTGCACAGTTCCCATTTCTGTATAGCTGTATATCCCAGATTCTGTAAAGTTATTTATTTCATATTCTGTATAGTTTTTCATATTTATATCCTGTTCATAGCCTGTACATAGCTTGTACTCACTACAGCCTGTACATACTTATAGTTATAGAATATTCACAACATACTTCATACTGTGTATATTATAACATACCATAATAGACCCATTTCTGTTATATACTTACATATCTATATTATTGCTAATATATATTGTAATATATCTATATCACTAAAGCACTTCTGGATGGATGCAAACTGCATTTCGTTGCCCTGTACCTGTGCATGTGCAATGACAATAAAGTTTAATTCTATTCTATTCTATTCTATTCTATTCTATTCTATTCTACTTGTTTGGTTACGCTTCATAGATGTGTACACTGCTATGTTCAAAATAAATAAAGACACTGCTGGAAAAAAGAAGAAGCAGAAAGTTAGCGGCCATCCAGGTCTTTATGTCTTTAAGACATTCCTGCAGTTTAACTCATTGGTGTGTGTTATCTGGCTTCATGGACAGAGCTGGGTGTCATCTGCATAGCAGTGAAAATGTGCACGGTGCCTATCAATCCTAAAAGCTTTTAGAGCTAAAAATATCCTCCCAACTTGCATAATCTGCAAAGACTGTGATAGTGTTTGCAGCTTATGCAGTCCTTCTACCAACTGAAAACATTTCACAACTAGACAAGAGTGCAACAACATATCTCTCCTAAAAGTCCTGCAGCTGGTCTCCTCAGACATTTATGGACTCTTGTTTAAAGAACAGGGTGTGGTACGCTGTCCCAACTTTTGTTGATATGTGTTGCTGCCAAAAGAATTCAAAATTAGCCTATTTTTTTCTTAAAATGGTACATTTTGGTGGCTTGATTCCAGTCTACATGCCAAATATCCTTAGGCTAGATAAGGATCTGGATGCATCCATTGGAGTGTGAACATTAGATAGAAAGAACATAGAGAAAGTGCTTGTGTGAATGAGGCAAGTTGTTCAAAGTGCTTTGAGTGCTCAGAGTAGAAACGTGTTATATAAGAACCAGTCCCTTTACTTTTTAAAAGATCGGTTTTTGTACCACTGTATTAATACGATTCTGTAGGATTTTCTTATATTATTAATAAATAAATTATTAAATAAATCAAACCAGTTCCTGGCCCGCATATCATTTTAGGCTGTTAAAGAAAACAACAAACAGTAAAGTGGATGCTGAAGATAAACAATCTGAAGGTGTAAAGAAAGGCTTGTTTATCCATTTACCATGAGACAAAGTTGTTTTGTATTTTGGAAGATCTGTGTTGTCCCCTCAAAGAAAGAAGGTCCTATAACATCTCCAAAAGTTGATTCTGTTCATCTGGACGTTTTCAGTGGGAGAAACATTTCATCATCATCCAGGTGACGTCTTCAGTCTCAGCTGACTGCAGGTTTCCCCAGCCTTATAAACAGTGCATAATAACTGACACCAGCCCACTGAAGGAACAGTTTATAAGATTGGGGAAACCTGCAGTCAGCTGGTCACCTGGATGAGTGACAAAACGTTTCTCCCACTGAAAACGTCGAGATGAACAGAATCAGCTTTTGGAGATTTACTCACCTGGATGATTGAGCGTGGATCATGACATCCTATTCACCAGCCAGCTGTTTTACTTCATGAATGAATGCAGACTCACTTTCTCCGAGTGCATATTCATGAGATGCCTGCTCCACGAAGAAGCTTCCTGCCCTGTGCTGTTTATGCTGCTGGGAGTTATTTTGCTGGTCTTTCATGGTTTCATGTCTCATAATACATTTTTCATACTGTCTTTGTTAAGCTCTTTAATCCAGCTACGCTTGACAAATCTCTTTTTTTCATTACCGTTAGTCATTTATTTCTTTAACCAAGCTCTTTCTGTTTCACAGAATCAGTTACAGTTGTCTCTGACATTAGTAAAGTCATTTGCTTTACCTAAACCACTGGCAGAGCTACACTATACTCTGACTACAGCAAAAACCACAAAGCTGCTGTGTTACATATTGGTAAGTGCAAGGTGTTGTTTTTTATCAAGTGATAAAAGGTAACATTTTACTAGAAAACAAAAAATATGACAAAGATTCAATTCAAGTATTCAAGTATTACAGCAAGTAAGTGAGCGTGCTCCTGCGTTTCTGAGGAGTATGTGTCCTTTACAGTTCATACATAAGGAATGTAAACGAAGCCATGGAAGAATAAAACTGAGGCTGGGAGGAAAACACTGGAAAATGAAGGTGAATCTGACCTGTTGCAGGATCATCCCGGTGTCCAGCTGACTGCTGCTGTGCTGTTAAAAGATCATAAAATCTGGGAGCCTCTGCTGCTGCTGTGTATCTGCATGCCACAATGCACTGATAAGAGAACAAGTCAAACCTGGGTGAGCAGGTGAGTGAGCTGCCCCTCCTCCTCACTGTTCCCCATCTGCTTCCTGTCCCCTTTCTTAAAGTGTTCTGCAAGCTGTGCATGCATTACATGTGGAGCTGAAGAAAGACTTCATTTGGATGCAAAAGTTCAGCTCCTAAAACATCATGAATAGCACAGAGTTGGGTTGAAAGCGCCGTAAATAGCCTGAATTGTTTGGTGGGGAAGGGTTTCAGTACAGTGAGTTTCACTGGCATTATGAATCCATGTGAATACTTGCACCTTGGCCATGAGCATAAATGTAGTTTTGACTCACCTTGATTGTGCTCATTTCACATTTAAATGTAATAAATGATTTTAAGAATTTTCAATGCCTATTTACCAAAAATGATTTACTGTGCATTTTAAATAAACATTTTCCAACTAATTGAAAGTTTTCAATATTTAGGAAGTTGTTGAGTGAGACTGACTCACAGCAGCCAGACTCGTTATATCTCTTGTGTTGAAATATTACAGTGTTTTATTTTTATTAAATATTTATTGTTGTCATTCCCCCAAACTCTTTGGCAGAGAATTGCACACAGACTACGTTGTCTGTGATGGCAGGTTTAGGAGCAGCAGAACTCAAACTGATAGTGCAGCATGTGTTCTGCCCTGCGTCATGTTACCAATCCCCAATCATCAAAGTTTGATCAAGTCAGTTTAACAGCAGGCTTGTGGAGAGAATACATCAGGTAATGTTTTCCTATCAAAACAATAAACAATGTGACAGATTACCAGTTGCCTGATTACTAACATTACTTATGCAACGGAGAGCTGCATTACAAATTTGCCAGTTTACAACATGAATATTCTCTCTGTGCTTTTCATCTGTGTTTCTGCTCAGGTTCAGGGGCATCAATAATTTGTGGCTTCAGATCAGCTCCTCACCTCAAATTACACTCACTAAGCCAATGTTAAAATGGATGGGCTCCCTCACATCAAGCACAAGCTGTAGAACCCAGTAGGTAGAAGGCTAGAAGAACTGAGACTATGCATCAGGGGGTTGGCTAGTTTATTCATCAGTAGAGTCCAAAAAGAAAACTACATTCAGAAAGCAGTGCATAACAAATTCCTGCATACACCAATAAACTGGCAGTTACTGCTGGTAAAGGTGGTTCCATAAGTTACTGAATCATGGAGTCAACTTATCACAGGACTCTCATCATGGTAAAACCTTATTTTTAGATGGACTATAACTACAATAGCATCTTTAGAAATATATTTACTTAAAAAGGTAACTTGTTACCAAAGTGTCACACGAGAAATGATGGGTAAAACCACTGAGCTCTCTCAAGACCTTTGCAATCTCATGGTTGCAAAACATACTAATGGCAGTGATTAAAGAAAAAAAATGAAACCACTGAAGATTTCCTATAACAAAAGTTCCCAGAGTTGTCAGACAAATGTAGATAATATGCACCACAAGCTTGAACAAGCGGGCTGAAGTCTCTTTGGAGAGTTGGAGGACCATTTCCCCTGAAAAATCATCTTTATTTATTTTTCTTTGGACCAGTAAATTGACATTGACATGATACAATGTGACGATTTTGTCTCTCCCATTTTCAGTAAAACCTGTTGAGTAAAACTGGCAGGACAACCTATATGCTGAGGAATTCAGACAGGAACTATGGGACAGTATTCCCAAGATTCCAGTGCAATTTGAGCTCTGCAAAGTTAACAGACAGTGGCTCATTCTTCTGCTTGAAGAGGTAACACCCACAAAAACTGGAACCAGAAACCTTCTGGGTCGCTGCAATCCTTACATCTGTTTAAATGTTTTCAAATGTTTCATTCAGGTGGTTGATATGGCAACATAATTTATTGTTATTACACTTACTGTAACTCAGTGGCTCTCCAGTCAACAAAAAATTGATATATATATATATATATATATATATATATATATATATATATATATTAGGGGTGCAACGATACTCGTATCGATATTGAACCGTTCGAAACAGTGCTTTCGGTTCGGTACGCATACGTATCGAACAATACAACATTTGTAATTTATTTTATCAACTTTCCTTCTGACGATGCTGTCTGTGTTGAGCGCTCAGTGGATCTGAGCACAGGGCAAGCTAGCGAGACAGAAGCTAAGGTCTCCTTGCAACATGGCAAACTGAACCTCCCCCACCCTCATTCAGATCTGGCCTTTGGAACTATTTTGGTCTTCATGTGATGTATGACCCTGAAGGTAAGCGCGTCATGGACTAAAGTAAAACAGTATGTTGGATGTGCCACGCAATGCTCAATTACATTGGTGGGAACTAGAGCGTTAGCGCAGTTAGCTCGTTCCAGCAAAGTATCCAATAGCAGTGACAACTCCTCCACAGTAGCAGGTGGGATTTTTCTGTTTTGAGGACGGCTCCTTTTACCTGTCACTACAGATGGTCTGTTTATGTTTTGATCAAGAGCCTTTTTTGGGCAGCTGAAGAGGAGAAGTCTATCTTATGGCCAACCTCTGGCTGTATCTTGGTCATATTACCCAGCAAAATCCAGTATGCAGGTTCATCTGTAACAGTCCTTGTGCCATGGATCAGCACTGTTGCTTCTACATTAAAATGAAGAGCAGCGACATGGCTGCAGGTCTCCGCGACTCCGGCCATACAGGTGCAGCGGGCGGCTTCAACCTTTCCTGTGATGCTCACAGTGACCCATGGCTGCAATGCTGGTTCATTCAGTCTTTGAGAGTGCAGGACCTGAAACACACACAAAGTTCATTTAAAGACAAGAACTATGAGCCAAGGCCGACATAAATGTGTTTTATCTACTTTATCATAAATGTAACAAAGTGTTTAGAAAGTTAGCACATACATGTAATTTTTCATTTTTTTATGTATCCATCTACAGGGAGTGCAGAATTATTAGGCAAGTTGTATTTTTGAGGAATAATGTTATTATTGAACAACCATGTTCTCAATGAACCCAAAAAACTCATTAATATCAAAGCTGAATGTTTTTGGAAGTAGTTTTTAGTTTGTTTTTAGTTTTAGCTATTTTAGGGGGATATCTGTGTGTGCAGGTGACTATTACTGTGCATAATTATTAGGCAACTTAACAAAAAACAAATATATACCCATTTCAATTATTTATTTTTACCAGTGAAACCAATATAACATCTCCACATTCACAAATATACATTTCTGACATTCAAAAACAAAACAAAAACAAATCAGCGACCAATATAGCCACCTTTCTTTGCAAGGACACTCAAAAGCCTGCCATCCATGGATTCTGTCAGTGTTTTGATCTGTTCACCATCAACATTGCGTGCAGCAGCAACCACAGCCTCCCAGACACTGTTCAGAGAGGTGTACTGTTTTCCCTCCTTGTAAATCTCACATTTGATGATGGACCACAGGTTCTCAATGGGGTTCAGATCAGGTGAACAAGGAGGCCATGTCATTAGTTTTTCTTCTTTTATACCCTTTCTTGCCAGCCACGCTGTGGAGTACTTGGACGCGTGTGATGGAGCATTGTCCTGCATGAAAATCATGTTTTTCTTGAAGGATGCAGACTTCTTCCTGTACCACTGCTTGAAGAAGGTGTCTTCCAGAAACTGGCAGTAGGACTGGGAGTTGAGCTTGACTCCATCCTCAACCTGAAAAGGCCCCACAAGCTCATCTTTGATGATACCAGCCCAAACCAGTACTCCACCTCCACCTTGCTGGCGTCTGAGTGGGACTGGAGCTCTCTGCCCTTTACCAATCCAGCCACGGGCCCATCCATCTGGCCCATCAAGACTCACTCTCATTTCATCAGTCCATAAAACCTTAGAAAAACCAGTCTTGAGATATTTCTTGGCCCAGTCTTGACGTTTCAGCTTGTGTGTCTTGTTCAGTGGTGGTCGTCTTTCAGCCTTTCTTACCTTGGCCATGTCTCTGAGTATTGCACACCTTGTGCTTTTGGGCACTCCAGTGATGTTGCAGCTCTGAAATATGGCCAAACTGGTGGCAAGTGGCATCTTGGCAGCTGCACGCTTGACTTTTCTCAGTTCATGGGCAGTTATTTTGCGCCTTGGTTTTTCCACACGCTTCTTGCGACCCTGTTGACTATTTTGAATGAAACGCTTGATTGTTCGATGATCACGCTTCAGAAGCTTTGCAATTTTGAGACTGCTGCATCCCTCTGCAAGATATCTCACTATTTTTGACTTTTCTGAGCCTGTCAAGTCCTTCTTTTGACCCATTTTGCCAACGGAAAGGACGTTGCCTAATAATTATGCACACCTGATATAGGGTGTTGATGTCATTAGACCACACCCCTTCTCATTACAGAGATGCACATCACCTAATATGCTTAATTGGTAGTAGGCTTTCGAGCCTATACAGCTTGGAGTAAGACAACATGCATGAAGAGGATGATGTGGACAAAATACTCATTTGCCTAATAATTCTGCACTCCCTGTATAGAGCGCTGCATGTTATATTCTAAATCTGCCTGTTCTCTGTCAGAAACCTGCCTGCAGAAAATGAACCTAAAGTATGTAATGCAAGGATGTCATCACTTTCAAGATGGAGAAAGCATAAAGTGACAATTATGAATCACTTAATATGATAATGAGATTCTGCAGGTCATTAATCAATATATGAAACTAAAATAAAATTTATTTTTAGTGACACAGGATACAAACATGGAAGCAAGATGTATAATTAGGATTATTTATAATAAATATGAATAAATCATTGCAATTTCTTTAACCATAAAGAATAACTAAATCCTTCAGGACAATGTCACATCAATGCACTGAACTCACTACCTAACAGCCTCCACATGTTCTCACTGTAATTTCCCCTCATGAATGAATTTATGCTGCACTAATGTGAATGTTTGCAGGGAAATCAAACGCATTTTACTCGCTGTACTCGAGCTGACTTACCTTTGTTTGAATGACGACTTGTACGCGCTGACTCCACAGACAAGGTACGAAAATATGTCAGGCTACGTCAATAGCGGTTGGTCTTCAGGGTTTCTACTCCACGGCCGTATTTCATACGGGTCCACATTTCCAATGCACGCTATTTTCTGCAAGTACCGCCGCTTCGCCTCTGGACGCAATCGGTCTCTATACAGTTCATTCTCTTTTGAGCTGCTTTTAAGCATCTTTCTTGTAATCGTCGTTCCAACACAGTGTGTTTGTTTTGATTCGTAGACCCCGAAAATGGCGCTGCGCTCCCATAATGCATTGCGGCGTGACGTCAACTCCAAAGCCCTATATAGCCCAGAAGAAGTGTATAGTATAGCTTTTATTTTGGAAAGAGGCATTTCTCTGTAATAAACTCTTTTCCAACGATGAGTGATTCCTCAATCAGATAGATTTATTATTTTATTACTTTGTTGTTTCAGCAACATTAAATTTAAAAACTGTACTTTTGAGTTAAAATATATATTTATAATTTTAATAAATGACAAATTAAAAAGGCACAAACATTTTGTTTGTATCGAAAAAATATCGAACCGTTACACCAAAGTATCGAACCGAACCGTGAATTTTGTGTATCGTTGCACCCCTAGTAAAAGATGATTGTTGGGCTTCATTTCTGTACTGAACAGTCATTTTAAGGTTTGTTAGTAAATAACAATTAGCTGATGTTGTTCATGAGACTAAAATCATCTCACTTTGGTAATGTAAATACAATGTGGCCAATATTATATTTATTGTCAGATTATTATGAGATATTACAGCAGTGAGCTTGAACTCTGTGTCAAAGATTCAAGCTATTTATTTAAAGTTATTTATATTTCCTATCACCTTAAATCTTCACTCAAAGACAAGTATCTTTGACAGTGTATGTATAGCTGTATTATATATATGAGACAAATATTGTTCGTTTAATATGTTGTCATTATTATAGCCGATTATTAGAGATAGGTTGATCATATTTAAGATCGAAGAATTAATTAATGGCAGGACTTCTTTGAGCAGTTTTGTAGGAATGGGGTCTAAAAGACACGTTGATGGTTTGGAGGAAGTAATTATTGAAGTTAACTCAGAAAGATCAATTGGAGAAAAAGAGTCTAACTTAACATCAATGGTACTAAGAGTAGCTGTAGATAATATTACATCTGTGGGATGATTACTGGTAATTTTTTCTCTAATGATTAAAATGTTATTTGTGAAGAAGTTCATGAAGTCATTACTAGTTAACGTTAAAGGGATGGTTGGCTCAAAAGAGCTCTGGCTTTTTGTCAGCCTGGCTACAGAGCTGAAGAGAAACCTGGGGTTGTTCTTATTTTCTTCAATCAAGGTTCAAGGTTCAAGGTTCTTTATTTGTCACATGCATAGTTATACAAGTATAACACACAGTGAAATGTAGCCTGACACGCTCCTCGACATGTCAAGAGGAAGAACATTATATATATATATATATATATATATATATATATATATATATATATATATATATATATATATAAAGAGAGAGGGCACGGATGGCTTGGGGATAGAAGCTCCTCTTGAGTCTCTCTGTCTTTGCCCGGAAGATGCGGAACCTTCTACCAGATTGCAGAAGTTGGAACAGTTTGTTGCCAGGATGGGACGGGTCCTTCAGTATCTGCTCTGCTCTAGTCCGGCATCTCCTGGTGTAGGTGTCCTGAAGCGGGGGGAGAGCAATCCTGCAGCAGCGTTCTGCTGTACAGATCATTCTCTGGAGAGCTTTTTGGTCCTTCACACAGCTGTTCCCAAACCACGATGTCATGTTCTGTGTGAGGATGCTCTCCACAGCGCCTGTATAGAAAATCCTGAGGATCTTTGGAGAGACCCTGAACTTCCTCAGTTGTCGTAGGTGATACAGGCGCTGCCTAGCCTTTTTGGTCTGGACCTGAATGTGGGCAGCCCATGTCAGGTCTGAGGAGATGTGGACACCAAGATACTTGAAGGACTGCACCCTCTCCACTGGAGCTCCATTGATGATAATGGGCTTGTAGTCTCTGTGCTGACCCCTTCTGAAGTCCACCACCAGCTCCTTGGTCTTGCTGATGTTCAGCTGGAGGTGGTTGTCCTGGCACCACGATGCCAGATTCTTCACTTCATCCATGTAGGCCGCCTCATCGTTGTTGGAGATGGCACCCAACACCACTGTGTCGTCAGCAAACTTCACAATGGTGTTGGAGCCGTGGGTGGCCACACAGTCTGAAGTGTAGAGGGAGTAGAGCAGTGGCGAGAGGACACATCCCTGAGGTGCTCCTGTGTTGATGGTGATGCTGTTGGAGAAGCACCTGCCCACCCTCACCACCTGAGTTCTGCCAGTGAGGAAGTCCAACACCCATGCACACAGACTGTTAAGTCCCAGATCCCTCAGCTTTGTGAACAGTCTGCAGGGCACTATTGTGTTAAACGCTGAACTGTAATCAACAAACAGCATTCGCACATAGTTACCCTGTTTCTTGTCCACGTGGCTGAGAGTGGTGTGTAGGACGTGGGCGATGGCATCCTCTGTGGATCTGTTGGATCTGGAACTGCAGCGGATCTGTGGTGTCTGGGATGGAGGAGGAGATGATGTTCTTCAGCAGCCTCTCAAACACCTTCATTACTACTGAGGTCAGTGCAACTGGCCGGTAATCGTTCAGGGATGAGGGTTTGCTGTTCTTGGGCACAGGGATGATGGTGGATCTTTTGAAGCATGTGGGGACCACAGACTTCGCCAGGGACTCGTTGAAGATGTAAGTGAACACACCTGCTAGCTGGTCAGCACAGCAGCGCAGCAGACGGCCGGTGATGCCGTCTGGCCCCGCCGCTTTCCTTGTGTTCACTCTCCTCAGTGCCGCTCGGACGTCATGCTCCGCGATGCTGGTCACCGGTCTCTCGCTGATGACGTCACTGTCCTCGGTAGTCAGGCGGTAGATAGCATTAGCCGCCTGGCTAACCTCGAAACGGGCGTAGAACCGATTCAGCTCGTTGGTGAATGCAGAGTCAGCGTTGATCGGCGCAGTGTCCCTGGCTTTGTAGTCCGTAATGGTGCGTAGTCCGTGCCACATACTCCGTGTGTCGCCCTGGTGGAAGCGGGACTCCACACGTTCCCGGTACCGGCGTTTGGCATCTCTCACCGCGCGCCGCACGCCGTATGAGGCCGCTTTGTAGGCACTCATATCGCCAGTGGCGAGACCCGCGTTGTAGGAGGCGGTCCTGGCGTCAATCAGTGATGAATAGTAAGATATTCTGGCTTTGTGGAGGGCTTTCTTATAAAGCAGCAAACTATTTCTCCAGGCTAAATGATGATCCTCTAAATTTGTGACATGCCATTTCCTCTCCAGATTACGAGTCATCTGCTTTAGGGTACGTGTTTGAGAATTATACCACGGAGTCAGGTACTTCTGATTAGAGACCTTAGTTTTCACTGGAGCTACAGTATCCAGAGTCGTACGTAGTGAGGAGGTGAAATTATTAACAAGATAATCGACCTCTGTTGGAGTAGCGTTCAGGTAGCTGCTCTGCTCTATGTTGGTACAGGGCATTGAAGATGATAACAGTGGGTGGATTATATTCTTAAACTTAGTTACAGTGCTTTCAGAAAGACACCTACTTTGATAAAGTCTACTCTCCACTGCTGTGTAATCAATTATTGTAAATGTAAATGTTATCAGGAAATGATCAGACAGGAGAGGGTTTTCAGGAAACACTGTTAAATGTTCAGTTTCTATGCCATATGTTAAAACAAGATCTAGAGTGTGATTAAAGTGGTGGGTGGGTTCTTTTACATTTTGAGAGAAGCCGATTGAGTCTAATAACAGATTAAATGCCATGTTGAGGCTGTCATTTTTAGCATCTACATGGATGTTAAAATCACCCACAATAATTATTTTATCTGAGCTCAGAACTAAATTAGATATAAAGTCTGAGAAATCAGACAGAAACTCTGTGTAACGCCCAGGTGGACGATAGATGATAACAAGTAAGACTGGTTTCTGAATTTTACAGCTGGGGTGGACGAGGCTAAGCATCAGGCTTTCAAATGAATTAAAAGTCTGTCTGGGTCTTTGGTTGATTAATAGGTTGGTGTGAAAAATTGCTGCCACACCGCCCCCTCGCCCTGTGCTTCGAGGTTTCTGATAGTTAGAATGACTCGGGGGTGTTGACACCACTCAGACAGCCAGCAATTTAAGCAGAACATGCGGCTAAACATGTCACTCCTGGTCTGATTGGGGAGGGGACCAGAGAAAACTACAGAGTCCCACATTGTTTTGGCAAAGTTGCACACCGATTCAATATTGATTATAGTGACCTCCGATTGGCGTAACCGGGTGTCATTACTGCCGACGTGAATTTTACCCTTATTTACATACATTTACCCTTAGCCAGCAGTTTTAAATTTCCCTCAATGTCGCCTGCTCTGGCCCTTGGAAGACAATTGACTATGGTTGCCGGTGTCTCTAGCTTCACATGTCCCCGGTGGGTGTGTCGCTGAGTGGGGAAAAACGGTTAGACACATGAACGGGTTGGTGGTGTACCTGGGGCTTCTGTTTAGGACTATGCTTCCTCCTCACCGTCACCCAGCCGCCCTCTTTCCCCAGCTGCTCGGGGTCTGCCGGGGAACAGCTAGCGGGGCCTACGCTACCTTCGGCTGCACCAGCTACAGGGGCCTGGCTAGCTACGGGTGAATGAAGGGTGCGAAGCCGAGTCTCCAGTTCAACAATCCTGGCCTCCAGAGCTGCAAATATGCTACATTTGTTACAGATATCATTACTGCTAAAGGAGGCCGAGGAGTAACTAAACATCTGACACAATCAGCAGGAAAGTGCAGGGGGGACAGGTGAAGTAGCCATGGTGCTAACGAGTCGGCTACGAGCTAAGCTAAGCTAAGCTAGCGAAACAGTACAGAGACAGAGAGTGAATACTTTGGCTATAAGTTAGGTAGTGAGTACACAGAAAGTGTGCTTCGGATGACGCACGTGAAGATTATACTATGAAAAAAGAAGTTATCTAAAAGTTTTTAATTAAATTGCTAAGCAGATAAGCTACTCAGAAACACCACTGTGTTTGAGCAGGAACAGGAAGTGATACTCTACCGCAGAGAGAGCGAACACCAAGTGACAGTCAACTTAATGCTTTATTGTTCAGGAAAAAAACCTCATACATCAGCTTGAAAACTATAATTCTTATGCAGTAAGTGTGGTGTGTATTAACAACATATAGAAAGTACTGTATAAAGATTTAAAATATCATGTCACATTTGACCTCTTCTCTGGAGTTGAAAGATCTAGGGTCAACGTGATAAAAGTCCTATATAAAGCTATTTAAAGCTGTTTGTCTTTGTTTGTATTGACAACATATAGGCATATAAGGTAGTTTATACATGGAGATTTTGAAGATCAACTTACTTTCTACCACAGCATGCAGAGGTTACCTGCACTGGATCTCCATCTCAGGAGAAGTGCTTTTGTTTTAAATAAATGTAATTTCATACACAGACAAAAAATATCTTATTTATTTATAAACAGAAAGGGTCTCCCAAGGCAAATTGATCCTGGGTGAGGGGCCAGACAAAGAGCAGTTCAGTTGACCCCTAAGGAAAGAATAAAATCAAGGGACCAGTGTATCCTGCCTTGCAAAGCGTTACCAGGGCCCTACCCTGGAGCCAGGCCTTGGGATGGAGCTCAAGGGAGAGGGTCTGGTGGTCAGGTTAGCCCATGGGTCCTGGCTGGGCACAGCCTGAAGAAACATCCTACTGGGAGACTTCAACACTAAACATGGACAGCAACAGTGAAGATGGTGGAGCAGACCTGCCTGATCTGAACCCGAGTGGTTTTCTTACTTTTGTGAATAACAAGGACCATGTTCGAACACAGGGGTGTCCATAAGGGCATGAGACACCAAGATGCCCTAGGTCGCAGGTCGATGTCTGATCTTTGTAATCATATCATTGGATTTGTGCCCACATGTTCTGTACATTTGGGTGAAGTGAGGATCTGAGCTTTCAACTGATTGCCAGGTGGTCAGTTGCATCAGGTTTCAGAGAAGGAAGCTAGACAAAGCTGGTATGCCTAAATATATAGTGAGGGTGCTCTGGTAACACCTGGAAGAGGTGCCAGTCTGCAAGATCTTCAACTCTTTCCTCTGGCAAAACGTTGACAGCATTCTGGGGGAAGTTGGGGACAAATGGACCATGTTCTACACCTCCATCGCTGAAGCAGCTGCAAGGAGCTTTGACAGCAAGGTGGTTGGTGCCTGTCATGGTTGTAATCCCCAAAACCAGATGATGGACACCAGAGCTAAAGAGAGCTGAAGATGGAGTTCTGTTGGGCTTGGTTAGCTTGTGGGATTTCAGAGGTAGCTGATGTACAAGTGCAACATGGCGCAGGTGGGGAAAGCAGTGCTGCCCTTACATGGTTGTGCAGTAGAGGTGGGGTGGTGCTGACTTCAACTGGGGATATAGTTGGGCAGTGGAAGGAATATTTCAAGGACCTCCTCAATCTCACAGACACGCCTTCTGTAGAGGAAGCAGAGTCTAGTGACAAGGGGAAGACCCGCCCATCACTGGGGACGTGATCACTGAGGTAGTTAAACAGCTCCTTGGTAGCTGGGCCCCTAGGTTTGACAAG
Source organism: Diplotaxodon limnothrissa (assembly GCF_057381915.1). Lineage (NCBI taxonomy): Eukaryota > Metazoa > Chordata > Actinopteri > Cichliformes > Cichlidae > Diplotaxodon > Diplotaxodon limnothrissa. The sequence goes on from NC_140617.1 coordinate 49,892,235, forward strand.
GTTCCCCCTGAGTTCCCCAAAACCTTTGGATGTTGTAGGGCTGTCTTGGTTGACATGTCTCTGCAACATCACATAGAGATCTGGGGTGGTCATGGTCTTCAGCCAGAAAAGAGTATATAGTGCTCACTTCAGGCCAGGAATGACTTGCTGCCCCAAGTAGAGGAGTTTAACCATCTGAGGTCCAGGGTATACTTGGCTGTTTTAACTACTTTGATTTTACCTCTATATTTCACCTTTAAAAACTATTTATCTTGCCTTGTTTGGTATCAACACAACCTCACATGTCTGAATTTACAGCAATTTTTTCAATTTTGACAAATTTTATTAACACAGTTGATCTAAAATCAGACATAAAACATAAAATCAGTGTAAAAAATGTATATATTTTATTGTAAAAACCACAAACATGTTTAATGAATTATTTTTTGTTAAAAATGAAAATAGAAATTGTACATTTTAAAAACCTATGCACAAGTTTTGCAGACAACAAAGTTATATGCAACTATTTTCCTAAAAATGCAACCAAGACATCAGGCGTTATTTTTTTTTTGTAACCATTTAAAACAATTTACAGAACAATCAGGTGTTTTGTATCAAATAAGATGCTGCACAAATTATTTGTGCCACTCCAAAAAAAATCATTTCTGTCCACCATAAGACAGAGGAGCACATAACCAGCCTGATACCTGCAGGCCTGGAAGCAGGAGGTATTTTGACACACAAAACAAAACAGACAACTACACTAAATACTAACTACACAAGACAACAGACTAACTTCACACTCCAAACACACTAAACGTCACAAACCTCTCACATTTCAAAACTTGCTATCTCGCTCTTTCCTTTGCTCTTATGCTCTTCTTCCTGCAGTAAACATTACGATAGTATTCAGGAAAAAACATTTATTTTTATCATAACTCTGGTTTTACCTGGTCTATCAACACAATTTAAAAACTGGTATATAGTTTGAAGTCCACATTTCCAACACAAGTTGAAATGGAGACTCAGGGTGGCTGCAACTTATTGCTCTGTCATCTTAAATTGGTCATGTGATTTGGATGCGCTGGCGCATCCGTGGACCCCAAAGGGTTAAATATCTTAGGGTCTTGTTCATGAGTGAGGGGAGAGGGAAACAAGAGACTGACAGAGCGATTGGGGCTATACCAGTTTGTCATAGTGTAGAAGGCTAAGCTGTCGCTTTGCTGGTCGATCTACATCCCTATCCACACCTATGGTCACAAGCTCTGGATGGTGACTGAAAGAAAAACAAGAACGCAGAAACAAGTGCCAGAAATTATTTTTTTCCAAAGGGTAGCTGGCCTCTCCCTTAGAGAGAGTGTGAGGAGTTCAGTCTTTTGAAAGGGACATGCTGGGCATGTCCCAGCAGAAGGAGGCCCCAAGAAGACCCAGGACATGCTGGGGGAGATTACATCTCTCAGCTGGCCTGGGAAAGCTTGGTGTTCCCCTGGATAAGCTGAAGGAGGTGGCTGGGAAGTGGGAGGTCTTGGAGTCTCTGCTTAGAATGCTGTCCACGTGACCCATGCCCAGATAAACAGAAGATGATGGATGGATGGATATTTATGGACATAGAACTTACATGAACTGTACAAATTGTACTCATGTTTAAATTTGGTCTACTGACAAAATGAACTTTGAAGATTTCCACTTGGGTAACTTCTGAAGTTGAAAGCAAACAAAAAGAAACAAATCAAGATTTCATGGGCAAATTTTATAGCAAAATAATTCAGCATGTATGCATTAAAGAGTAGAGAGAAGTGACCTGAAGAAAGGATTCTTGAGATCCAGGATGTTCCCAGATCTGAAGCCTGATTGGTCCACTGTAGCTGTGATGTGGATGTCATAGCTTTGTCTGGAGTGAGAAAGATAAGGGTTGGTACAAGTTGAAATCTGTAACCTGGGAAAAACTTGTTGTTGAACCTTTATTGATCCCCAACCCCACTGACCTGTCTGCGATAAGTGCCTTTATTTGCCCACAAAGGTACATAAAAAGTGATTAGGAAGGCAACTGACAGATAATTAACTGGCAAATATTGTATCATTCATATTTGTAAGTAACGAGACAGTCTGAATTAGCTGATTATGTATTTTTCTGTGAGTTTCTCTCTTTTCTTGTGAAAACGTGTCCAACTGGCAACTCGAGCACTTTAAGCACCTGTGGAACTAAAGCAGGGTATTAAAGCTCCTTTGCTTTTCCCTCTTTGCCCTATTGATAATGCAGTCCTATGGATAGCACAGCTGTACCTGTTGTTAGCAGCCAGTTGGACTGTCCCAGACAAAGTCTGTCCAAGCTTGGCAAAGAGCGGCGTCTGAAGTAGACATCTGACCTGGAACCAGCGGGTCAGAGGCTCTGTGGGAGCAGTGGAGAACCATACTGTGGCCCTACAAAGAGAGTGAGAGAGATCACCTCCATACTGAACGGCTTCAGGTGAATATACCTATTGAGGGGGACATGGCTTAATATTTTGTTTGTCAGATCAAAATTTTCTGTGTGCTTGAATAATCAAAGTTTTTCTGTTGCTATAACATATTTTCGTTCCATGCATCCTTCCATTTGGTCTGCATTGAAAATCCTTCATTAAATCTTAGAAAGAAAGCATTGGATTACTTACTTGGATCCCAGGTAGGCCACATCAAACCAGAAGGCAAGTCCATGGATCAGACCAGACTGGAGCAGAGTAAACACAAAGGGAATCTCTATTCTGTAAACACAGATTTTGTTTTTCAATTTTCATCAAATAGTTAAAAACATTATAAGAAAAGTGTTGCACACAAAGGTTTTGGCATCCAGTGTTCGTTAATATGTCATTAACTTGTGTTTTTCTCAAACTGTTTGGACTATCTAGCATCACCTTACTTTCCAACCAGAAAAAGTAAAACATTAAGTAGTAACATATGTAAAGTATAATAAAGTATTAAATCATAAAGTAAGTCAATAATTCAACTTTGAACATTAAAAAAATGAAATGGCAAAGCTATCATTTATAGCACACTATAACAAAACCAACAGGAATTCTTAGAGTTAACTGATGTACGCTGTGTTTTTACTCAGGTGTGACTCGTTTATTTATATAACCACTCATCTGTTTTCTGCCTATAAGTACATTCCAGTCACATCTTAAATCATCAATAATGTGACATAATCACTGCATAGATGAGGTGTAGATACAATGTTTCTGATCAGGCAACAAATATGATTCAGTGTATAACCTGAGTAAATCCTCTTCTTTAGCTTCCATGAAATTGATGCAGTGCTTGACAGACCTGGCCATCAGGATATGAACATCAAATGTGTCCTGGAACAAACGTTTAAATTTATTACAAGCTTTTGATAAGAGTATAAAATTTAGGAGGAAAAAGAAACTGCGAAAGCAACAATGCCAATTATCACACAGAGTGATGACAAATTAAAAGAGCACACATTAAAAAATGTCACAGTAAGTGTTCGTCCACAGCGGCTCCAGGGCTCCTTTGCACTGATTCTCTGTCCCTTTAGGCTGGAACTTGAACTTCTGGCTCTGTGGACGCATTCGTCCAAAAGACATTTCCTTGTTTTCCTGTTTTGATGTCATGCACAGAGAGTGCTCAGTTGTGTTGAGGAACATATTATTCATGGTCCTGGGTGAATTCACGCAGCATTTTGCATCACTTTGATGTTTTTGTTTTAAATAGAAAAGCTTATTGTGGTTGCTGCTTTGTGTAATGTTTATAATAACTTCAGGAAGTCCTTAGTGTATTTAGTTCTCAGTTCCTAGTTTCCTTAGCTTTATTCCTTGTTTTGTGTCCTTCCTTCTGGTGACAGTTCTCTTGTATTAAGTTTATGAATATGTGTTTTCCCTCTTCAGTTTTCACTCCTCCTGCTTTATTTTGTGTTTGTTTTGTGTACCTTGCCTTCAGCTCCCTTTGTCAGACCGCCAGTTTACCTTCCCCTCATGCAATGTTGCCTCTAATGTTTCACGTGTCTGAACGAACACACAAACTCCCTGAGCGTCTCTTGGACTGCTGTGAGCAACAGCAGACGTGTGCACTGTAGTCACGCCAGCATCCGATCCATCCAAGTCACATGTTTATTAAAGTAATCAAATTACAGCATTTATGTTAGACGACTTCTAATTAACTGCTTTATCCCACTTACAATGAAAATTTAAAAGAATCTTGTTCATGACCTGTAGCATGTTAACACTGTTGGAAGTAAAAATAACTTGAACTCCAATTTTGAAAACACAACTTTCTTTTTTAAATAAAGCTCTGACTGTATTATGAGTCTGTGGTCTGGGAGAGAGTCTGTAACTCTGTCTGCAAATACAGTAAATAATGACCAATGTTGGGTAATTAACTACATAGTTACTTCTTCAAAAAAGTAACTGAGTTTTGCAAACAACAAAGTTTTGCAGCTGTTTACCTAAAAATGCAGCCAAAGCGTTTTTAAACAAACATTTCAAACTATTTACAGAACAATCAGCTGTTCTGCATCTAATCTGATGCCACACAGATTATTTGTTTCACTCCAAAAATAATTTGTGTCCACTATGAGATGAAGGAGAACAACAGCCTGATACCTGCAGGCCTGACAGCAGCAGATGTGTCACTGCTGTAACACCTGTAACACTCAGCAGTCGCCTCATTGTTCTGACACACACAACAACACTAATGACTACACTATTGACTACACTACACGCTAACTACACACTAACTACACACTAACTACACACTGACTACACACTGACTACACGCTAACTACACGCTAACTACACGCTAACTACACACTAACTACACACTGACTACACACTGACTACACACTGACTACACGCTAACTACACGCTAACTACACACTAACTACACACTAACTACACACTAACTACACGCTAACTACACGCTAACTACACACTAACTACACACTGACTACACACTGACTACACACTCACTACACACTAACTACACACTAACTACACACTGACTACACGCTAACTACACGCTAACTACACACTAACTACACACTAACTACACACTCACTACACACTAACTACACACTAACTATACGCTAACTACACGCTAACTACACACTAACTACACACTAACTACACACTGACTACACACTCACTACACACTAACTACACACTAACTACACACTAACTACACACTCACTACACACTAACTACACACTAACTACACGCTAACTACACACTCACTACACACTAACTACACGCTAACTACACACTCACTACACACTAACTACACACTAACTACACACTGACTACACACTCACTACACACTAACTACACACTAACTACACACTAACTACACACTCACTACACACTCACTACACACTAACTACACGCTAACTACACACTAACTACACACTAACTACACACTCACTACACACTCACTACACACTGACTACACACTCACTACACACTGACTACACACTCACTACACACTAACTACACACTAACTACACACTAACTACACACTGACTACACACTCACTACACACTAACTACACGCTAACTACACACTAACTACACACTAACTACACACTCACTACACACTAACTACACGCTAACTACACACTAACTACACGCTAACTACACACTCACTACACACTAACTACACGCTAACTACACACTAACTACACACTAACTACATACTAACTACACACTCACTACACACTGACTACACACTAACTACACACTAACTACACACTGACTACACACTAACTACACACTCACTACACACTAACTACACGCTCACTACACGCTAACTACACACTAACTACACACTAACTACACACTGACTACACACTAACTACACACTAACTACACACTAACTACACACTGACTACACACTCACTACACACTAACTACACACTAACTACACACTAACTACACACTAACTACACACTAACTACACGCTAACTACACACTAACTACACGCTAACTACACACTCACTACACACTAACTACACGCTAACTACACACTAACTACACACTAACTACATACTAACTACACACTCACTACACACTGACTACACACTAACTACACACTAACTACACACTGACTACACACTCACTACACACTAACTACACGCTCACTACACGCTAACTACACACTAACTACACACTAACTACACACTGACTACACACTAACTACACACTGACTACACACTGACTACACACTAACTACACACTGACTACACACTAACTACACACTAACTACACACTCACTACACACTAAACGTCTCAAATCTCTCACATCTCAAACACGCCGTCACTCCTAAAACTTCCCCCTCCCTAAACAACTAAAGGCCATGTTGCCATATCGTTTTTTGATTGGTCCACATGGTACATTTTTCCACCAATAGGAAAGGCTGGGAGTTTTGTTTTTGCTCACAGGCTTTCGAGCGTTTTCCTTATAAAACGCCGTTATTACCGTTTCTTCCTGCAGTAAATATAAACAACGACAGTATTCAGGAAGAAAAACAAACATTGCAGATATTTTATCATAACTCTGGTTTTACGTGGCCGATCAACACAATTTAAAAACTGGTATAAAGTCCACACTTTCCCGTCAGTTGTTCGTCTGTCCTGCTCACATCTCCAATGGTTGTACACGTTGTCATTAACGTGGCTTCACTCCACATCAGCCGCTTTGCTAAAACACCGGTGTCGGCACATAAGGACGCTGTCAGAGCCTGTCAGCGATGTTGATTAGCTGCATATATACGAATGTGAATCACATCATTGGCTGGACTATGGGATAAGGTGGCATCATTCTGATCCCATACGGGAGCAGCCAGTCACTGACTCACACTGCAGAACTGAATTGTTAAAGTATTTATTTTAATTTCAATTCAGGTTAGATTTTTCATCTGTGCGCAGAGACCGTGCCTGCAATTGTGCTGGACTCCACAATTCTGACAATATTATGTACATCATTTTGATCAAAACCATCCAATGAGCCCTCAATAAAACAGCTTTATCTTTTGTTTTTATCATAACATGATGAGGAAGACAATCAAAACAACTGGGAACTGTTCTGCAGTCAATTGAAAAATCTAATCACATGTTCCCGGTCATGCTGACCACATTATTCCCTGCCTGGTTTAGACTGTTCAGTAAAACTCATGATGGTCTCTGGGTTCAAGCCAATGACCCATCTGTGAGAACAATTTTCATTGCTAAAAGTGGAGTCAGTTTAACACAGAATTTGGCATTGATGACCATACAACCCTGAGCATGATTGATCTTGTCCAAACTCAAATGCTAAATACGATCAGGCCTGGTTAGTACTCGAATCGAAAAGTACTTTGATGCCATGATCCAACCGCCATAGGCAGAATCTGGACTCAGTGCTCATGGACTGTCTCTGACACATATGAAACTTCACCTTCAATTTAGAGATGGTACTAGGCCTCACTTGAAACAATGCTGCTACTTGATTTTGCAGAAGACCAAATTGTAGTTGCCAGATCAGCCAAATGTGTCATGCTTGGATAAGATATCTATTGACTGTTGAAACGGGGTCCATGCTAACAGGTCCTGATAATCAGGCACCAGTCAGCCACCTGATCATCAGCTCTACCAGAAGCTCAAAACAAGAGTCAATCATACAACAAGCTGACTGGAAATGGTAGCGCAGATTTGGCACGTTTTCCATGGGTGCAACCCACTAATACATTTTCCTTACAAATGTGGCACCATCTAAGATCACAAATATCCTTAGTTTTTGTGCTGAGTTTAATGTTCATTACACATTTTCTATTCATCTACGTGTATGTTTTGTATCATACAGTGCACCATACCACTATAGGCTGCCTGAATAACTCTTCCACCGCAGCATTGTGAAGAGCACTCAGGTTCACGCCATAGAAGCTCCTCTGCTGCCTGAAGGGAAACATGTAAAGAGCAGAGATCAAGTTATTTGCAGTCGACCGATTGGCACAACTGGTGGTTAACACCGTACCTGTAATTTTACCCCTCAGTTTCTAAATGCGCTCAGATGGCAACTTAATTAGTCTGAGCAAAATATTTAACAATAGCTTATATATACTGTGGTGTGAAAAAATGTTTGCCCTCTTCCTTTTTTCCCATTTAGATAAAACATAACAAAAGTAAACACAACATGCAGTTTGTGAATGAAGGTGTAAAACAATCTGCATCTACAACCTACAAAAGTAATTACCCCCCCTAAACCTAACGAGTGGTTGGGCCACGCTTAGCACCAACAACAGTAGTCAGATGTTTGTCATAACTGGCAATGAGTGTTTTAGAGTGGAATTTAGACCCACTCATCTTTGCAGAATTGATGTAATTCAGCCACGCTGCAGGGTATTTTTAAGGTCGTGCCACAGCATGTCAGTCGGATTCAGGTCAGGATTTTGGATGGATGAAGAAAAACAAAATGAAGACTTTGGAGGGGTCTAGTCAGAGGTGGACTTGCTGATGTGTTTGGATCGTTATCCTGCTGTAGAGCTCAGGGTGACGAGCAGATGGTCGGACATTCTCCTTCAGGATGTTCTGGTAGACATTCATGGTTCCGTTTACCACGGCCAGTCTTCCAGGTCTCGCGGCAGCAAAACCTCCCCAGACCAGACCCCCAGGGCCATGAAGGTTTTGATTTTTTTTCCCCTTAATAATAAACGCCTTCATTTTGTGTTCACTTGTGTTAACTTTGTCTAATATTTAAGTTTGTTGGATCAGAAATGTGTATGAGAAATACACAACCCCCACCCCCCAAAAAACAGGAAATCATGCAGAACTTCAGAGAATAATTAATGTTATTGTAAATGTGATTACAAAGATTAAAATTGTCAAATGTCTTTCTTCTACTGCTGAAAAGTGAGGGAAGTAGAAACTGATGGAAAACGTTTACAGTTTACATTCATTCCTCAGTACCGACGGAGCCTGACCTGCACATAGTGGTAAAGCAGTGAGGGGAAGAGAGCATAGCAGCACTCACATACACACACATGGTGGCATGCATGCATGCACATGCAAACTCCAAAACAGAGGTGGTATTGTTTGCAGGCTGAACACGTCAAAGGCATGGAAGCGATCGTCACCAGAGCTGTATTTTAAATGAAGTCAGAAGTCTTAAAAACATGTTCTGTGAACTGGCCAAAGCATGCTGGCACATACGAGCGGTGATCAGGCCTGAGAGCCCAGTAATTAGGGCTGTATCCACATGAGTCAGGTGCTCAGAGTCCCCTGTATGACCTCTGGTCTAGTATGCATGCCGTTTTCCACTTTGTCCAACGTCACATCAAACAAATGAATGACAAATGTTATAAAAACAAGAAAGGCATGCTGTCTCATCATAAAAGTTCTTTCTGTTCCTTTTTTGTTGTGTTTCTTCAAAGTATATTTCTCCCTGTGTTAACATGAAATGATGGGTCCAGGTGATCAGAAATATTCCTGCCTTAGCTTAAAAATCAGAAGGTCAAGACTAGGGTCCAGTTGTGTTTCAGAGAATAAGGTTTAAATACTATTTTGAGAAAACGATTCTATTTGGGAATTTGTGCTAATATGCAGATTACAGTTGTTGTTTCAAGATAAACTGCCATGGATACTACACCCTCACGCCTTATGTAGATGATTAGCCGTCTTGTGATAGAACATACGTCCTTTATTGCACGAGGGTGGAACCGTTGATAACCTTGCATCTGTGCATCACCAGCCATTTCAATTTGTACAAATCCACTCGTCCTATTTGTGAGGTTGACCAAATGGAGCTTTTTGCACCATCTGATTAACCACACTGTGTCTCTGTGCAAAAAGATCATTTCCTTCCTTGCTACTAAAACCGATTTCACTCACTCAGAGGGTACAGCAATATTACTTTCTATGTGTTATTTAGATTTTTTTTGTGTGCCTTGCATTTGGTTTTACTTCCCCTTCTGTCTCGTTGGTCCGGTTCAGTTCACCAGTGCATTGTTTTCCCAGCTGAGTTGCTTCTCTCTAATCACCTCCTGTGCATATTTAAGCCCTCAGTTTGACATGTTTTTCCCTCGTTTGCACCCTACTATATGTCCCGTACCTCTTCAGCTTCTGACTTTTTCCTGCTTTCTTTATGGACTTCGACTGATACAAAAAAACCCAAATCCATTTTGGTTTGTATGAGTCAGGACTGGACTAAATGTTTCACAGCCTGACTGTCAAACGTGCGAGATATAAAAAGGAGCCAGTGTGTTCGTGTCCCCGGGAATAGAGTTATGTCTGTGCATCTGTGCGTGAGTGACAGACCAGAAATTGGCCCGTGCGTAGTGCTCAAAGTACAGCTGGTCATCACTGAAAGGAGCCACGTGAATGTCTCCATAGGAGGGAAACATCACACCTGGAAATTGAGAGAAGTGGATAATAATAGAAAGGCAGAGAAAATGAATAAGTGAAAGACAAAAACGCTAACAGAGGAAGATATAGTCGCTCCTGTTCCACTGCAGAATGTGGGGGCAGGCTCAAGGTGCAGTTTCATAAAACTGCTTCAGCCAATGAGCTGCTGTCACCATAAAATCGAACCAAACCTCGTCAGCAGAGGAAATCAAGATTTCACTGCATTGCTGTTTATTACTTCCACCATTAGAGTGACAGCAGCAGTTTTCATTTGTTATTCCTCTCACGTAAAGAAAATGCACCGAGCTGAAGAGCTGAACTAATCAGTCCAGCCCTGCTCAGTACTTTTTGAGGTGCCACTTGGAACAAAGTACCTTCTTACTCAGAACAAAGAGAATTCCTGCAGTTGGAACTCAATTAAAGGTGTTCTTTTTCTCAGTGTTTTTAATCACATCCATAGTGGCTTATACAAATGATGCCTCGTTACATTAAAACATAGTTTAACCTCAATATCTGGATTCCTACCATTGGGTTTGAGCCATCTCCTGGCAAACAAGAAGTTCTCCATGAGCCTTTCGTTAACTAACATATAACCCATGGGCTCAGAGATGATGACATCCACCATGTCAGGAAGATTGACCTGCTCCATCTCCCCCTCAAAGACCCTGATGTGCTCAGAGAGACGGTTATCCTCCACCAGGATCTGAACAGGAGACAGAAAATATCTCCTGCGTTAAACAACTCACTGTAAGACTGCACGACTATTAAAGAATATTAACTTCACTCCATAGCACCAGGACACTGTCCCACATACTATACTGTACTGTGCAACACTCTGGAAACATGTTAGCAGACGTTCCTATTTTGTCTTATGTTTGTATCCCAGTCATTATCAATCTGTTTCATAATAAGTAATCATTTTAGCCATTGTGAACCCCGCTTTTTAGAGAAGTTTGTCTCCAAATAAACTTTCATGTTTATGAGAAATAGTTTTCTCAAGTTTTTAACAGGACTTTAGCTAGGGTTTATTAAACTCATTTGACTCAGGAATGGACTTTTGTAGTCTAAAGCCTGCAGTACTAAAGTACTTTAGCCTACAAGCTACAGTTGCTTGTGTGGCAAGATCTGAAAACTGCTGTTCACAAACGCTGCCCATCTAATCTGACTGAGCTGGAGCTGTTTCAAAGAAGAATGGGCAAAGATTTCAGTCTGTAGATGTGCAAAGCTGGTAGAGACAGACCCTAAAAGACTGGCAGCTGGAACTGCAGCAAAAGCTGGTTCTACAAAGTGTTGACTCAGGGGCTGAATAATTACGCACACCCCACTTTGCAGTTATTTATTTGTACAAAATGTTTGGAGTCATGTCTGATGTTCGTTCCACTTCTCACGTGTGCACTACTTTGTGTTGGTCTTTCACCTGGAATTATAATAAAACTGATTCATGTTTGTGGCTGTAATGTGACAAAATGTGGGAAAGTTCAAGGGGCCGAATACTTTTGCAAACCACTGTACATGCCAATATGTAATTACCAGTCCACCTAACACGAATGTCTTCTAACTGTGGTAGGATGGCAGAATATTTGGAGCAAATCCATGCAGACACAAAGGAAGAATGCACACACAGAAAGTCTCCTGTTGTTAAAGTTTGCATTACTTATTTAACCCAAAGAGTTTTTACAAATAGCTGTTCCTGTCTGTGTTTAAAAAGCACTTTTGCATGACAGTAGTATTGTTTCAGTTACGAATGTATCATTTCCAGCACTGGTGTAAGTCTGTACTGTGTGCTTCAGCTTTCTGCAGCCCCTATCCTACTAAACTCTTGGCCACATGTTGAAGCAATCCATTAACTCCTGAGAATGCCACGCTCTGCATCTCATGTATGTGCCCTATGTGCTTGCACGCATGACTCTGGTCTCACTTAAGACTTTATCAAAGCCAAAATGCATGTAGACTGTAATCCAGGCCCTTCATGTCTTTAGCTCTTACACACCAAAACTTCAAATTATGCTTGTAGGTTAGTTAGAGAATGCTAAACAATGGCTTCATTATTGCAAGAAAGGTTTTCAAATATAAACAAAGAGTTAAACCTGCACAGTTAAGGAAAACAATATAAACGGTAAAAGAATGAACCACGCTGACCTGTGTATACTTGGCCATAGGGCTGGACTCAACAGCATACACTCTGGCAGCCCCTGCCTGCACTGCAAAAAAAGACAGAATACCAGAACCACAGCCCACATCCAGAACCACCTACAGAGACAAGAAAGCATGCAGACGCCAAGTCAAACTTCCCATAGAATAAAGACAAAGTGAAAACCTCAGACCAAAAGTGAAAAGGAAAAGAACTGAAAGTGTCACAAAGCAAAAACTGTAGACAGCTTTTCAGCAAAAGCACAAGCTTTTATATGGAAAACAATAAGAAACCAGGAAATGGGAAAACACGTTTCACAGCAGTGAAATAGGTAAACTGTACAGACCTTATAGACATAATTAAGGAACGTGCTATAACACTATCCATTCATAGAAGTGCACCTTGTCTCTGAAGTCAGCCTCATTGACTAAAATGGCTTTCTGATAGGTGGCGTTCCTCAAGTAGTCCTGAAGCAGGCTCTGCTGCTGGGTCAGACAGCTGTGGAACTGCAAACACGCAGAAGCATTAAACCATGTTCGAGTGTCAAATTTAAGGTTCGAATTCTTGGTTCGCTTACCTGGTAGCACTGTGCAGGGTTCTTTTCAATTCTTCTGTTAAACATTGTTGGTCCTCTCTCTGCATCCTTATTGCCTCCCTGATGTACTTCAATCCAACCTTTCCCCTTCTCTTCATTTTCCTCGGTCTTCAGTAATCTCTGGAAGTTCTGCATATCTAAAGAGTCAAAGACAAGTTTCTTTCAGCAGTCTACAAATCAGAACTTCTCATGGTAGGAATTATTATAGAATATACTCTACAAACCAGCTGGAGTTTTGAATTGCAGCAGAAGACTGAAGTTGTTGTTGTTGGTGACTAAGAAGGACTGACCTCCGACCTGGCAGCAGTCCATCTCCTCGGAAACAGTGAACTGGAAAACCAATGCTTCGTTGGCTGTAAACACGTTCCACACATAAAGAGGACACTTAAAAACAGTAAGATTTGTATCCACAGAGTTTTTAAGTGCCAAACGTCACCGAGATCAGCAGCTGTGAGTCATTTAAAGAACACGTCATAGCAACTGCATTGACACCAGACATGGTGCAATATTCAGCTTCTTCAGATCATGACACCTCCCCTCTGGGACTGTACAGAAGCAGGGGCGACCTCGTGAATCAGTACCAGAGGGGAGGATGGAAGTCAACTGACTAATGTGTGGCGCAAGGTTTTGCTGGCCATTCACTGTACAAGGTCTGTGCTGGTCTTGCCTTTTCACTTGTTCACCATGAAGGCTGCTGTAAGGGCTTCTAGGTGACTCGGGATTAGGAAGAATGATTCATTAGATGAAAGCCGGAGTATGATCAACACTGGCTGGGCCACCTACGTGAGCTTGAAAGACCCCAAAACCCATAAAGACCTCAGAAACATCACTGAGGAAAACTAAATACAAGACAGAGCGACGTATTTCCATGAAAACTTTACTTAAACAAAAAACATAAACTGCTAATGTTACCCACTCACATGCAAAGTGTTACAGCCAACGTGTGACCCACTGGGACACAAACTTCCATACAAGAGCAGTAAAGTTAGGTCAGAACTAACCACCTTCTATTGCCAGATGATATTCACTATAAATACATATATACATACTTTCAATTACTAACTGGCTTTCTGTTATTACTGCCGCTAACCACTGGTCTAAGCAAACATAGTGTGTTTGTATAGTTGTGTATGTGTTTTGCTTTTCCTTGCGTACTTACCATCCTGCACAGTTACCTGCTGAGCTTCCTGTCCTGTGGTGAGATGAAGAGTGAGTTCTTGGTCGTTTCTCTGTCCGCACACATTCATATGCTGGCCTCTGCTCACCTCTCCTTGAACCTGCTCCTCCTTCAGAAGCCAACCACAGCAAAGTGTTCAGCTCTGTCTTCCAAATCTTAAGTTTGCCTACAAGCGAACTGCATTATGTATAACTGCATTATTAGTTATGGAGCAGAATTTGCTAACTGCAGAGAAAAAACAATACCTATCTTGCACGGACAAAACTATATAAAGTTTTTGCTTTTGTTCACTGGATAAATTCTCAACACAGCAATTTCAGTGATGGGAAATGTCATGGTGGGAATTTCCACTTTCAAATTGAAGGCTGAGCTGGTCGTTCTGATGCTACTGACTTGGCCAATGCAATCCCTACAGTGAAGCATGGTGGTGCGGCATCATACTGTGGGAATGTTTGTTTTTGCTGCAAAAACAGGGAAGACTCGTCAGTGAGTGGTCCAGCCAGAACCCAGGCTTCAGTCAAATGTTCATGTGATGCCAGAGCTACAGGGACACGCCCAAAAAGTACTGCAGTCCTTTGCCCTCCAGCCATCCTTTGAACAGTTTTGGGTTTAACTTGACCAAAATTCCAGATAGCTGCTGTGCTATGCACTAATTGGGCGATCGTGGCTCAAGAGTTGGGAGTTCGCCTTGTAATCGGAAGGTTGCCGGTTCGAGCCCCGACAGTCTCGGTCGTTGTGTCCTTGGGCAAGACACTTCACCCGTTGCCTACTGGTGGTGGTCAGAGGGCCCGGTGGCGCCAGTGTCCGGCAGCCTCGCCTCTGTCAGTGCGCCCCAGGGTGGCTGTGGCTACAATGTAGCTTCATCACCAGTGTGCGAATGGGTGGATGACTGGATATGTAAAGCGCTTTGGGGTCCTTAGGGACTAGTAAAGCGCTATATAAATACAGGCCATTTAATCAGCCTTTATTGATAGCTATCAGAATGGCGTCGATCATGGCACTAACATGTGAACACGCCTCTCCTAACCCGGCCTTACAGCCCATATTGCACCAACCCCTGCTTCTCCACAGTAACACAGGCTGCCAGGCTCATTTAAACTGTAGGAATGATTTACCTGACACCGGGAAAAATACTCTGTCAACCTTACTGTTATAAAGCGACATTAATATGACAAATTAACACTACTGGAATTTTCAGGCCCTATACTGTAAATGTTCAAGTCAACAGGATGTAAGACTTATGTGCATCTGTTAGTTTAACCTTGCTTTAACAATGAACAGTTTCTTCTTCTTCAGCCTAACTGCAAAAAGGTGACAAAGCCTCTGCTGACTTTTACAGATGACTGTAGACACAAATACTTCGACGACTCTCCAGACCTCCTTTGTACATACTGATGAGGATTTGAACCAAAACTTTCACTGATTTTCATTTCAGTTCTTGTGTAATTGTTCTTCTTAACAGCTCAATAATAAATAAAAAGGCATGTTTTTTAGAATTATACACAGCTGATCCTACGTTCTCAACAGCAGCAGCCTGTTTGCTTTCACTTCCACAGCAACAGCATTCATGCAGAATTACAGCTACAGTAGCCAATGCCAGTGCATGCAAAACACTTTGTTGGAGGTGAAAGAGTGCACCTCTGTCACCTCCAATATCACCTCTTTATGTGTATCCACGCATGCTTCAGCTCTCACCTTTTCCTGCAGAGTGAAGACCCTGACAGAGAAAGCCAGTGAATGATCACTTCTCGTCTCCATTTTTCAGTGTAAAAGGAAGCTGCTCTTTGGAAAGAGAGAAAAAGGGAGGAGGAGGCACAGAAGGAATGGAAGAAAGAGGGAGGAGGGATGAATGCAGGGAGTCCAGCAGGGAAAATAAATTACGTAGAAATCCAGAACTAACCAACTAACATAACATCGGACCAGTAGCCTCGCTGGCTCAGTTGTACATTGTGGTATAGCTCCCAAAGAAAAAACGAAAGTCTGCATTTAGTATTCCAGAAGTAACTTACTGGAATACTGGAATACTGCATTCAGTATTCCAGTATCAATCGTGTATTGTAACGTCGAGGTGTTAGATCAGCGTTTCAGTCTCAGTACAGCTACACCCTGCAGCTGAGCTGGAGCACAAACAGTGTTTCAAAGAGAAGAATTGTTTTCTCACACTGGTGTTAACATTAGGTCAGTGGAACTTTACATTATCGACAGGTTCAGAAGTGGATTATTTGCTGTTTGTTCTTGTATTTGGATCGATACTTGATACGTTTAAGATTTGGACAAACGCGCACTGAAAGTGTATTTGTGCTCTGCTCTTTAAAATTCTGTTGACATGAATCATTACTGTTGCATCTTTATAAAACAAACAAATATGATTTATGGTGACTTGACAATAGTGAAAATAGTCTTCTTACATTTTTAAATTAATCAAATAAACTGTTAAAACTCTTTATTAGTATGATTAAAATTATTATGTTGATGTGTTTGTGACATTTTCATTAACTAATCACAGTGTAAGTAAATCCTGGTCTTCTCACTCAGAGTACAAATGTTGGTGTAAAACTACTCTCTGGGACCTGATAGTTTTATAATTTATCGTGAGCAGATGTAGTTTTTTTACAGTGCTTGCAAAGAATAAACTATTTAATTAATTAGCCCAGTGTCATTTGGGGACGATATAAACCATTAAAATCTTGATACTTGCACAATATCAACAATATCCAAAGACCTTACTCTGAAACACCAAAGGTTTTGTACACAAGTTACTCAGACATGTTCAATTCACTTCAATTCAATTTACACAGTGCCAAATCACAACAACAGTCACCTCAAGGCGCTTTATATTGTAAGGTAGATCCTACATTAATAGATACAGAGAAAAACCCAACAATCATATGACCCCCTGTGAGCAGCACTTTGGTGACAGTGGGAAGGAAAAACTCCCTTTTAACAGGAAGAAACCTCCAGCAGAACCAGGCTCAGGGAGGGGCGGGGCCATCTGCTGTGATTGGTTGGGGTGAGAGAAGGAAGACAGGATAAAGACATGCTGTGGAAGAGAGACAGAGGTTAATAACAGATATGATTCAATGCAGAGAGGTCTGTTAACACATAGTGAGTGAGAAAGGCGACTGGAAAGGAAAGAGCCAGTGCATCATGGGAATCCCCCGGCAGCCTACATCTATTGCAGCATAACTAAGGGAGGATTCGGGGTCACCTGGTCCAGCCCTAACTATATGCTTTAGCAAAAAGGAAAGTTTGAAGCCTAATCTTGAAAGTAGAGATAGTGTCTGTCTCCTGAATCCAAACTGGAAGCTGGTTCCACAGAAGAGGGGCCTGAAAACTGAAGGCTCTGCCTCCCATTCTACTTTTAAATACTCTAGGAACAACAAGTAGGCCTGCAGAGCGAGAGCGAAGTGCTCTAATAGGGTGATGTGGTACATGTGATTTCACATATTTGACAGATATTTTCCAGAAGCGTTTTGAATTCATCTATACAGCCTCTCTGGATTTCCGGTTCGTGGACAGACTACACCCTCTCAAACTAGGCCACACACTGTGTTGCCATCAGGTGTTCGATTTTAATCTGAATATAACTGATGCCTGCTTATCAGACCGCTTCCCTGTCATTTGTATGCACTGCTCCATGTTTCCTGTACCTAACACTGAATTGGACACATTACGCTGATCAGGTTGTATTAATTCCTCTACTGCTAAGAATTTTGGTGAGGCCTTTGAAAGCACCTGCCTCCAGCTCCCTCGCCTTATCAACTTATTTAGCACCACTTGCGCCACAGTTATCGAAACCATTGCTCCGTATAAACTGAGTAAACCCAGGCCTAAAAAGTCACCCTGGATCAGTGACACTGGTGGAGCTCTCAGGACAGATTGTATAAAACCAGAGAGACAGTGAAGGAGGAGCAAGTTTCAAGCTCTGTTTTTAATTTTGTAAAATAACCCAGAAGAAATCTGTAAATCTGCTGTTGTAAATATTTCTTTTACAAAATCACAAAAACCTCCAATAATCCCATTATGAGGATTTTGTTCTCCACCACCAACTCTGTTATCTCCTCCAGTGCCTTTTTAGGATGCCTCTGCTAGTAAAGTTCAGAATATTAGGAGTAGTATTACTACCTCCCCTCACATTTTAACTGATTCTTTCTTCTGATCTGTTTTCAAACCACACTATCCCATCCTTCTTTCATTAAATCCACAACCCATCCACTAGACGCTGGTCCAAGCATTCTCTCAATCATCAACAGTTCTGTCTTTCAGTACTGGTTCAGCTCTCTTCAAGCAGGCAGTTGGACCTCTGATGAAGAACAATAACCTAGAACCCACCTTACCAAAACACTACTGACCAACCTACAAACTTCCAATCCTCTCAAAAGTCTCAAAAGGTGAGTTTCGGATAGTGACGGCCAAATGACACTTTCTGAAGCACTGAAGCTTGTATTGAAAAAGGTTCATTGATCAAAGCTTTTCAATACAGTCTTTGGTGACATCTGGTGGCCAGAAATATGAAGAGCAGCTTGAATCTACAAATTAAAAGGAACTGCTTCATTATGATTGCCCACTCTACCAAGTTTCTGCCCACCAGCTTCAGTTTAACATCATGTGACATATCCATGCTGTGTTCTTCCTTTTCTTGTCACTTCTTTTTATGACACATGAAGCTTCAACTTCAAACAGACCATCATTAGTATCAAGGCAACCTGCAGCATAGAATAGAAACCACAACGGTCTTGTACAACGCCTGCACTTCAGTGCTGGTGTCAGCGGCACAGCACTACACTGGCTCACCTCATACCTCAACAACAGATTCGTCTCTGTCAGCAGTGCAAACTATTCTTCTTCAATAGCGGCACTGCCACCGTCACACTGCCACCACCATATTTTAATGTTGTTGTTGTTGGTGCTCAGTCTCTTTCTCATGAACACTGACCTTAATTGGCACAGATGAGGCCTGCGGTTCTTGGGATGTTGTTCTGGGGTCTTTTGTGACCTCTTGGAGGACTCGTCACTGCGGTCTTGGGGTAATTAGTCGGCCTGCCACTCCTGAGAAGGTTCACTAGTTCATGAATTACACGACTGTAATTCATTATTATCAGGAAGTCCTACAAACTCCCTGAAAGCCTTCAGCTAATCCAAAATGCTGCAGCAAGAGTCCTGACAGGGACTAGAACGAGAGAGCAGATTTCTCCTGTTTTGGCTTCCTGTTAAATCCAGAATTCAAAATCCTGCTCCTCACATACAAGGTCTTAAATAATCAGGCCCCATCTTATCTTAATGACCTTGTAGTACCATATCACCCTATTAGAGCACTTCGCTCTCACACTGCAGGCCTACTTGTTGTTCCTAGAGTATTTAAAAGTAGAATGGGAGGCAGAGCCTTCAGTTTCCAGGCCCCTCTTCTGTGGAACCAGCTTCCAGCTAAGATTCAGGCTCAATCAGGTGACGCTGAATCCCTGAGGCTGTTGGGGATTCCCATGATGCACTGGGTGTTTCTTCTTCACTCACTATGTGTTAACAGACCTCTCTGAATTGAATCATACCTGTTATTAACCTCTGTCTCTCTTCCACAGCATGTCTTTATCCTGTCTTCCTTCTCTCACACCAGCCAATCACAGCAGATGGCCCCGCCCCTCCCTGAGCCTGGTTCTGCTGGAGGTTTCTTCCTGTTAAAAGGGAGTTTTTCCTTCCCACTGTCACCAAAGTGCTGCTCATAGGGGGTCATATGATTGTTGGGTTTTTCTCTGTATGTATTATTGTAGGGTCGACCTTACAGTATAAAGCACCTTGAGGCGACTGTTGTTGTGATTTGGCATTTTATAAATAAAATTGAATTGAAAAGAACCAAATAGGGGCTGTGGCCCCCCCACACTCCCTAGCAGATCGTTACATGGAGAAACCTTTGGAATACAAGCGCGCTGATCCACACAGGTATGCACGCGGGTGTTCACTGCTCGTAGACCCAAATTACACCTTTCTTGGCTGCTACTTCGAAGCACATCTGTCCTGCGTGCTGCACAACAACATTGAATATTTAGTATTTACTGCTGTTTACACTTAGCTAGATTAATGCGATGGTGTTGTGTTTAGTATGTTGCTTTGTTTTTTTTCTGCTTGTTTTCTATTCTTCTCTCAACAGGTGATCCAGGAGATTTTTATTTTTTTTCTCCCCCCCTTTCTCACTGTCCCTCTCCCCTTCTGTTTTTCCTTTCCTTCCTCTTTCTTTCTCCCTTTCCTATCTCTCACTCATGTCTGTCCCGTCTGTAACATCTGAAAATAAAATATAATAAACAATAAAAACAAAGATCGACCAAATGGAACAATACGGCAATGCCACGATGATCCATTTGGCAAAGTAAATCCATTGGGTATCCTTGTTGGTCTTCAGACAACAATTCTGATGGCTAAAGAACCAAATGGGACAGGCGAGAAAAAAAAAAAAGAAAAAAAAAGAAAAAGAAAAAAGAACCAAATAGATGCCACTCATAAGAATGATTCCATTAGCATTTGTCACAAAAACGTTTCATCTATGGCGCTGTTCTACTGTACCTGAGCACTCACAGTGCTTTATACAACATTCCTCATTCACCCGTTCACACAAGCACTTTTAAAAAAATGCTTTTTCTATCTAACATTCACACACATTCATACTCTGATGTATGAATTGGGATTAGTATCTCGCACAAGGATATTTGAGATGCAGAATGGAGCATCCACAGATCGAAGCAATGACCTGCATTTGGTGAACTTTTGTCTGTTTTGTTTTAAATGCCTTTGTATTTTTGTGCGAAGACCTTTGTGATGTTTGTCTTGAAAGGTGCTATATAAATAAAATTTTAGTAATGGTACTGATCTACCACCTGAGCTAAAAAAGCCAAAGAGTTGATTCTGTTCATGTGGAAGTTTTCAGTGGGAGAAACGTTTCGTCACTCATCCAAGTGACGTCTTCAGTCTGAAGAAGTAAATAAGGGGAGACAGCTGGATCAAAGAAAGGCCTTTTAAAGGAATGGTTTAATAACGTCGAACGCATGCGGTGTCTGTTAGTAAAGAAAGCATTAATCAAAGCTAAAATGTCTTTGAGAAGTGTTGAACGAATGGAGTCTAGAAGGCTCATTAATGGTTTAGAGGAAGAGATCACTGAAGTTAACACAACAGAGTGAGGACACTTCTTTTTGTGATTCTAGTCTGTGGAAGGCTTTCGAACTGTGTTTATTTACACTGTCAAAACGTCCAGCCCACTGTGACCAAAATATTACAAAATTCACATACAGGAAAAACACAAACCTCATTCAAATGACTTCAACCAGGAGTCCTTAAAACAGTTCAGAAATATACTCAAACTTATGTGTGTAATACAGACATATACTCTTATATAGGACAATGACACAGATGGAATTAGATGGTGAAATATTTATTCACGGTAACTTATTACTTATTTCAAAAATAATAAAATTCTAGTAAAAAAGTAGCCAAACCACCACACTGTCCAATTGTGTCTAAATGAAAGGGAAACAAAATACCCGGACTAAAGGTGCAGTTACAGCCCGTTAAGATGCTCGACTGGCAAAGACAGACACGTTTTCATTTTTAGATTCTTTCAGTATCACAAAGTGTCACGTGGCCCTAAAGTTCCATTTACAGGTTGAAACAAACAAGTGTGTTGTGATTCCATTTATACAGAGTTAAACTGGGATATATAGCATCAGTCCAGTTCTGAAATGTTCATGTAGAGGTGACAGTCCTGTGTTATGCATTAGCTACACAGATTTGAGACACAGCGTTCGAACATCTGCAGCTGAGCACTATATAGCAGAAAAAGCTAAGCTAGTCTTATAAAAACTTCAGAAAAGCAGACATATTAAAGATAGCCAGTGCTGCACCTCAGCCTCATAGTAGATACACTTATGGTATCAATGTGAAACAAGCCATCTTCGTTCAGTCAGTCAATACTTCGTTGTCCCCAACGTCTGCCAGCCCATACTGGCAGGGTGACAATGACGCCGCGTTCACGGCTGCAACATTTTGGAAATCAAACAACAATTAGTTGGAAATTGCTGTAATCCTACTGATGCAACAGCAACACAGCAGTTAGTACATCTTTGAAAGCACACAGTCAAACATGCACACAACAGGGCCCTGTACTACGAAGCAAGTCCAGTATATCCCATCCTTTATTCTCTTACTGGAATATCTGAAATCAGGATAAAACCTCCCATCGCTGGTCAACCCGGGATTTCTCTGCACTATCACATGAAAGGGATGGTGTTGCCTGGTCAAACATGGTACGTAAACAGCCAGCAGAGCAGCAGATTTTACAGTGCTACCCCTCAGCCTCCTATGGTATTAATTTCAAAAACCTATGTCGCCTCATTCTTGAGTTATCGCTTCACAAACTTGGGCCTGTCGGCAGGGTGACCACAGTCCCCATCAGTCTGATACGGCTGAGAGTTAAGAAGGAAGATAAAAATATGAGAAGTTAAACACATGCAGTAACAGAGGTGCTGTACACTGCTTTAGTATTAAAATTATATGAAGTTTAGCCGATTTGAAACCAGGAAGGAAAGCTGCCAAAACTGCTGACTGTGTAACTTATCAAACTTCTCAATATCACAGCTCTATCATTAAGACATCAGAGGATCTGATGGACTATAATGTAATGAAATGTCTGTTTGAAAGAGTTTTTATTGTATCAGCTGCAACTTGACAGTGAATGAATACAAGAGCAGAATTCATTTGATACAAA
Source organism: Diplotaxodon limnothrissa (assembly GCF_057381915.1). Classification (NCBI taxonomy): domain Eukaryota; kingdom Metazoa; phylum Chordata; class Actinopteri; order Cichliformes; family Cichlidae; genus Diplotaxodon; species Diplotaxodon limnothrissa. The sequence continues at coordinate 49,915,229 of NC_140617.1, forward strand.
CTGAGCGAGTACAACAAGGAGCTCTGTTTTGGGACCATACACTAATCCTCACAGAACTGAAACGGTTTAATTGCAGCGAACATGTAGACTTCACACACTAAAAATAATTTAGACCCTCCCAGTATCCACACACAGAGGTCTGAGGGACCGCACAGACTGGTACGTAGGTGGTGATCTGCGATCTCTATCATAACCTCTTTTTATAAGAGGTTAGTTACCATGGGTACATGAGTGATATATACCACGTCTTACTGCACCATCTAAGTAAAGAAAATCCAGGGTTAACCCTGAGATGACCTGGATAAGACCATTTTTATCTTGACCATCCTGCTTCATAGTAGAAGCCATAGGACATGAGCTGGATGTGCCACAAGTACAAAACAGGCCCCAAAATAACCGGCAGCGTGTTTGGGGCTTGAGTCACTGGTTGAACAGCAGCGCTCGCACACATTGGCAGAAAGACATTTTTCAGAACACTATTTAACCCCCACATGGCAGAAAGTGTCATCTGTTTTTTTAAAGCACGGCATGGTCAGGGACACGAACAGGTAAGTGTGGCGTTCTAAAGTAACAGATAAACATTGGTTGGACTTTAAGCCAAAGAGTAAACGGCCGTCCACGCAGGATGTGATCACGGTGTATCGCTGTGTTGTTGAGAGTCAGCGGCCTGCAGACATTCAGGTTCTCGAGGGTTAACTCCAAACTTCATGCCACCAGCAGCCATCTTGATAGTTGTTGCCTGAAGGTCTCCGTCACTACAAATCACTTCCTATGTGGGTGCCTTTAATAACAGCTGTTTGCTATGAGACAACCAAAACACACACAGAATGCAGCAAACTTCAAACACTACTTTGAAGAGAATTCCAGGAAAACTGCTTTTTTTGGGAAACTGAGTCGCAGCAAAGACAGCAGGAGGCCAGCTTTGTTTAGGCCAAGCAGATACATCAGACAACAGTGCAGAGCAATGGACACTGTCATGACTTCATGCTAGTGAGCACACAAGCCACTAAAATGTGAAAAAGCTGAAGCGGGTTGCTTCACACCTTAATAACAGACAAATGGAGCACCAGAGCAGATATCAACAGTCGTACACAGTAAGTCAATTTAAACCCTTTCCCGCTTCGGTCTGTCGAACACGACACAAATGCAGCATGCAATTCTAGTCATTTGCTTCAGCTGGATATTGCAGCACCCACAGACGCCTTCTCACAGTTTTATCCAAATCTCTGCGAGCGTGTTCAGCTGCTGATCGACGCTGACACAGTACAGATTCCCCTGTCAGCACCGCTCACTGCTCAACTCTAGGTGTGTAGTCAGGCCGTCGAGTCTGAATGATCTTTGGTCGTGGTGGGCGGGGCTTGTCATCCTGGTCGCTGTCATCGGGTGCGGAGCTGTCACCGCGTTCGTCGTCGCACACATGGACGACCACGCTGGGAGTGGTTGGTGTTGCTGTGTGAAGCTCGTACTTCCCCCCTAAGAATAAAACAAAAAAAGGTCAAATTGGAGGACGTTTCCCACAGGGCGTGCTACAATGTACCAAGTCACTGTGCAGCGATGAGGTTTCCCTCTTCAGCGATAGAGATAATGCAAAATGGAGAACAAAGCTGTCACGATCCTGACGACCTGATGATCTCAGTTTTAGATGTCAATGAGGTCTGACATCAGCTGGCAATTTCAAATGTATCAAAGAAACTATTTTAATCATTCAATTTTAGGAAACATTGCTTTTATACATCTGGAGGCAGAATCTAGATGCTTTAGCCACATCAGCCGACACCAACTCCTAACCCATACTACCTTTACTTCTTCTAACTTTGACATTGGTGGTGTGAACATAGCATCAGCATGTGGAGCTGCAACAGGTCTAAATAGTTTTAACAGTCAAATAGTCAAATTTAAAGTAATAGGGAACAGCTTTACTAAGTGACAAACGTGTTTCGGGGTGTGGCCTTCATCGGGGTCATTGAAGGCCACACGCCAAAGCGTGTTGGTCACTTAGTAAAGCCGCCCCTATCCAGTCTTTAAGTCTGACGTCATTAGCCGTTCCCGGGCCTAAACTCTGCTGCAGGTCCCAAAGTCACATGATCACTGCGGCATTACTGAGAGTTAAAAACTGTCTAAATTCTTTCATCTGTAATAAAATGATCAGCGTTGCTGCTTTACCAGGTGTAACAATTAAGTTTAACATCCAGGCATCCATGAAAACAGGATTTATTACATTTAACAGAGTTAGAAGTTAACAGGAAGTTAGCTCGCTAGCTTCCACCTAAACATGATGTAGCATGTTCTGACTGAGAGATTTCTGAAAAATTCAAACGTACAGCTCTGCTACCACTTCCAACATAAATCAAGACAAAACTAAACAGCAGTGACGTTTGTAGGGTTACTGAAGTTGGGCTAGCTGGTATATAATGATGTGCTACGTGATCGCTAGCGACACAGCTATGTTAGCATAGCATAAACACGGTGAAGCTGGAGGATGAACGCTAACTTTTTTGCTACTTGATAAAAGTTAACGTGAGGGTTCCTGATGGTTAGAGACAAATGCAGTCACATAGCAGGATGCTGTAAACGGACCAAGCTTCAGTCAGGAGAACAACTGAGATTATCCATCCACAATACCAGGTTAGTCACTAATATACTGCTGCATGGGCTGGGCTGTAGTTACATCGTAAGGTTTTAAAAACAGAGCTTTAACATGATTAGCGGTAATAAAAACCGAGAGGCCGACAGTGATCACTGACTGTTTGTAAGGGCTTGTAGATTACATAGAACAAGACACAAAGCATTAAAACAAGTTAAAAACACAACAGCCTTAGTGAACACAGCAGTTTGGAAGCAGGATTCGTCACGTCATCACTTAAAGACCGGATTACTTTAAGTGTTGCTGGAGTCTTCGGGTCATCAGATCTTTGTCTTCTCCATGCACCTTGGAAGAAGGTGAAGTTGTGCCAGAAACATTTGTTGGTTTCTAATCCTCACTGCTTTTAAATGTGCTGTGTGTCTATGCTAGCAGATGTGCATGAAGTGTGGGTTTCCCATCACTTCCCTGAGCTCAGTGTCACCCATGTCTCTCGAGGAGCCATTCGCCTGTACGGCTATACAAAGCTGTGTTGCCAGACTTTCACTAACACATCATCATAATCATAATAATCATAATAATCATAATAATAACAACAACAACAACAACAACAATAATGGATTGTGTGACATGCACAAGACTTGTAAGCATTAATTTATAGAACCTCCCCCACATTTCATGAAAGTTTGACCTTGAAGAAGAGGTCAGAGGTCAAAAGTAACGTGATATTTAGAATCCCTATATGTATTCAATAGAAACAAGAGCAGTAAGAAACATAATAAAGTTGTATAGTGCCATTTAAAACTGACTTTTACCTTCAGATCTTTCTATTGCCCATGAAAAAGAGGTCAGTGGTCAAATGTGACATATTTTAAATCTTTTAAATCTTATCTGCAATACCTTCTATATGTTCACAATACACTGTTTGTAATAATGATAGTTTCTAAGCCTTTTAGTCAATTATTGACCAATTATCATGAAACTGACCTTGAAGATCTCAGTGTGAATGGTTTGTATCATAATTCAGGGCTCAGCTTCCTGAGTATCTGGAATCTAGTATGCACTGTTGCTCTATTTACGTGATGTCATCTCGATCCCGGCCTGGGACATCTTTTCTCTAAGGAGATTGTTTTGTTGTACATGGTCCCTGTTAAATAAAGTGGAAATGAAAATGAAACACTGCAATGAGCACCTACCATAGCGCAGCTCCTTAAGTGCAATAGATGGTTCTTTTGTCCTTTTTAAATCTCATTTTATAGTTTTTCTCTTTATTATTTCTGTTCTTTTCAGTGCAGCAGGGACAGCACTTAATTTTGTTGTATTTGTTTCCGTGACAGTAACGACGCTCTGATCGCGGTGTTGGGTTTTCCCTCTAACCACCACACCTGTCTGCAGTTCTGCTGGCAGTCATTGCTACCTGGCTCCTGACTTTGAGTTGTAGGCGTTGATGTCAATATCAGTGTGGAGACAAGCTCACACACTTTGCACTTGTAATCAGTTGTGATGAATTTATCGAGAATTAAATGAAGGAAGACAAAAAGATTAAAAGAAGAGGAACAGCGTTTTAAATCATGTACCACTCAGCTTCGTTCCAAGCCTGTAAAGAGCCTTCAGTTTGCATTTGAGGCTGCAGGAAGTGTCGATTGTGTTTTACAAACCTGTCACACATTCACACACGGATGGAAAACACAAATCATAATGTGTTGTATACCTGGCCCCAGTTTAGAGATGGCACAAAGCAGGTCATAGTTGATGACCGGTGTGGCGTCCTGAGACTGTTCCCAGCCGACTGGAGGGGAAGCAGGAGGCGAGATCAGGAACTGCTTCTCTGGCTTGGGAGGCTCCAGCCGAGGACTCCCTATGTGCACAGACTACACAGTGCAAAGGCAGGGCAGCACTTTATAATAACCAGCAATATATCACAGGTTTACTGAGACTGTAGCATCATATAGAAAGAAATGGATTGATGATTATGTTTCTGTCACCTACCTACCCAGCTAACTAATGCACTGATATTTATACAGTGCTTCTATAGTCGTACCACTGAAGCCACACAGTCACATTAAACTGTAGATTCAGTGATTTATTGGATAATTTTTCCTGTGTATTTCACCAACTTTAACTACAGTGAGAAAATTATTTATTCAATCCTCCTCTGACTTTGTAAGTTTGCTTAAAAACAAACGAACAGTTTCTCATTTTTAGGGTAGTTTCATTCTAGTAGAAGAAGAAAAAACGTTGCAAAGGTCCCACTGCTCCAGTGAGAGTACCACCCAAAGTCCCCACAGCAAACATGGAGGTGGAAATCCTATGCTTCTGGAATCCGCCCTACTGTGAAGTGGAACGTCTAATCACTGCCCACTGCGTCATTCACCACAGGACATTGTGCACCGGTCGCAGCAGATGGCCCCGCCCCTCCCTGAGCCTGGTTCTGCTGGAGGTTTCTTCCTGTTAAAAGGGAGTTTTTCCTTCCCACTGTCGCCAAAGTGCTGCTCATAGGGGGTCATATGATTGTTGGGTTTTTCTCTGTATGTGTTATTGTAGGGTCGACCTTACAGTATAAAGCACCTTGAGGCGACTGTTGTTGTGATTTGGCGCTGTGTACATAAAACTGAACTGAAATGTTTATTATTTTGTAGCATTAGAAAGGATGAATTAATCAGCTAGCTGACATAAAGCAAGCTAACAACATTGTTTAGGTAGACAGAATGTAACACTTATAAACTACACTAAGTTATTCTATTCTTATATACATATACAGAGCAGCAGCTCCATTCATATTAAACTGAAGCTAACATGTCAAATTTAGTCTGGAGGATGCTGACCGGTGTCACAATAAGTGAAAGTATGCACATCTCTATAAGAGAAGAACGAACACTGCTATAACACACAAGCTAATGTTCTTCCACAATGTACAAGCTGTTTTTTAGTTATTATTTCAATTTTCATTTATTATTCCAAACTCTGGGACAACCATAGATGACATTCAGAAAGTGAATCAAGAGCTCCGCCTGGTTTAGCGCGTTGAAGGTCTGAACAAGTTACATTCATGTGTCTGATAGATCTCAGCCTACAGATATTACCTGAGCGAAGTAAAGTCTCATTTCTTTGCCGTTGAAGTCCGTCTTATGTAGTCGGAGTCTCGCCTCCGCTGCAGCCAGAGCATCTCTGAAACTGATCCTGATCCGCCGAAACGACTTGAAGTACTGGAACTGCACCTCCGAGTCGAATGAACGGAACAAGGCCTCAAAGCCAGCCTGGAAACACAGAGGAAGCAGACAGCAGGAGGAGACTGAAGTAATGACTGAGATCTCTGAACCATCTTACAGACTTCAACTCCGTTCAGCCCATTTAGCACTTTCTTCACTAAAAATATTGAGCAAGAGCCAGTTTGAAGATTCTATGAATAAAGGCACAGACATCTGGATCATGCAGACACACTGAAATGATCGATATTACCTAAACGCCTACAGATTAGCACACATTAGTGCAGATGTAGGATTCATCTTTTTCTTAACACTGTTTTATTATCGAGTTGCACCAACAGCTTAAGGAAACTATGTTAAAAAGCACGGCCATGCTGCAAAATCCTCATTACTGTGTTTTACAGTCAGTCTTGGCTGTCATTACACCATCTAACAGTCGAGTTGCTGCATTACTACTGAAAGACCGTTTTTAGAGGGTAGTTGAGCTGGATGCTTGGGTTGATTCAGCTGTAAAATCACGTTTAAGCAGACCTCTCAATAGCTACATTACATGATGAACTGCACATAAAACCTATATACAGTCAACACAAAATGCAGTTGGAAGCTGCTGGTCGAGCCTGGAAGCCAGTAAAGATGTCTCAGGATGCACACAGGGTCAGCTGCAGTCAAATTCCAGGAAATCCTTTAGTGACACCGTACTGTTACCTGCACCTCAGAGTGGTGGAATAATTCCCGGCTGGTCACCGAGGCCACCAGGCAGAACCGGTTACATTTAGTGGTCTTAATGTGCATGACAGGCGACCCGCCGATCTGCAACCTTTTCCACCTGATAACTGAGTTCAGGGTGCGATGCAATGCTGTAACAGTCAATGAAGTTGAGGAAGAGGAGGGACGAGGTTGGAGGACTGTTGCTTTCCCCAGGGTGACGGATGAGCAGAGACAACGGGATGTTCCAAACAGGACCGTGGTCGGGTTCTTCCCCAGCACTGGCTTCACATGCGCAGCAGCAGTTTTTCTCCTTCGGTGCCCACAGTACATCAAGTCCACAACGTTAGAGAGGCAGTGCGGCACATTCCAAGATTATGAAACGAGAATCTAAAGTTAGAAATTGAAAACAACATCTAACATTTGCTAATCTGCGTTTTCTTCTGCTGCAGCTTGTTCCTGTCTCGCTCAGCAGCAGACTGAAAACTCAAGGAATTTTCCAGAGATTTGGGTGTGGAGAGCTGAAAATGTCACTCACACTTTAATCTCTCTCTCTCTCCCAGATCCAAAGCCACTTAAATGAGGCCCTGCCAGCCTATGACGCATTAGCCACAGTCCCCTCCTCTCTTTTTCCTGGTCTCATTCACTGCAGGCCAATCATCGGTGGAAGGAGGAGGGAAATCTATTTTCTTCTCTCTTCCTATTCCTCCACTGACAGATACAACACTGACTAATCATACATAATGAAGGGCAGTGACTGCGTCTGTGCGAGAGAGTGGGAGACAGAGCTGACATCACTGCCTCCTGATGCTGTTTCTTAGTGGAAACTATGACAGGGAGCCTCACTTTGGATTCCACACGCAGAACAAAAACATACATTCATATCTTTTCTTTGTATATATGACTGAAAGACAGAGAAATGACACAGGTAGCTGGGAGACTGACGCCCAAAGTAAAAAATAAAAGGGGTGAAGGAAGAGTAGAAAGACAGGACGAGTGAGAAGCATGAAGGGATCCAGAGGCAGGTTGATAACATGTTTCTGTGAGGCATTAATAGCAGAGAGCTTAAAGCTTCACACAATGACAGACAACACTGTGACTGCTCATACAGTCAACATCATCATCTTTATTGATAAAGCACTTTAAAACAACCAAAGTGCCGTACACTGGAACTGAATAATACAGTTACATAAGATATCAATTAAAGCCAAATAAAAGAAAAAGTATAATCTTTAATTAGTTAGATATTAACTAATTTAATTACAAGAAGAACTACGTCTCTCTGAGGCCGAAAGCCAAAGACTAAACATGACGGCTGACATATACAACATACATGACTTTTCATTTCATTGAGGGGGAAAAAAGTCACAATATTTACAAAGATCACCAAGAAGCACTTAGAGTGCAGATGTCTGCTAAATCAAATGACTGACCTTGAAGGAGAGGTCAGAGGTCGATGTTTTGAACAATGACCTTGGAGACTTTGGTAGATCTGAGCCAAATTTGAATGGATTGTTAAGACTCTGAAAAATCAAGTTTACAGACACCATGAAGCTACCAGCAGATTACTCCAACCTGGAAGTTCCAAGCTGAGTAAGCACACGTTTCATTTACGCTGTACAAAGCTAGTAACACACTGATAATATTCACGGGAAACTCAGTGGGACTGTAAAAACAACACTGGACGCCAACTGAATGTTCTTGCTGCTGTTAGACCTCAATCCCCTGATCATCACCGACATCTGTCACACATCTGTCACACTTGGGGTGGCTGCAGCTAGGTAGAGCAGGTCATCTACTGATCGGGCGGTTGGTGGTTCAATCCCTGGCTCCTCCAGTCTGCATGCCAAATATCCTTGAGCAAGACACTAACCCCAAGTTGTTCTCCGGTGCATCAGAGTATGAAAGTGTGTCAAGCTTAATTAGGTTACTTGGGTAAGTCTAAATTGCCCATAGGTGTGAACCTGAGTGTGAATGGTTGTCTGTTAGCCCTGCGACAGCCTGGAGACCTGTCCAGGGTGGACCCTGCCTCCTGCCCTACGGTAGCTGGGAAAGGCTCTAGCTGCCCTGCGACCCCGACAGAATGGATGGATGTTGTATAAAGCACTTTGAGAGTAGAAAAGCACTATAAGAATCAGTCCATTTACCATTTAACAGTGGACATGGCTACAAATTTTGCAGTGGAGCAACCATCAGCCAACTACTGTACATGGGTGACAAGCTATAAGCCAGGACACAGACTCACTGATCCACATCACCAGGATGTACAGTGAAGGCATCAGGATGTTATTCAGACTGGATAAGTACAGTCGAATGGCTGCAAAGACAGGCAAGCTCATCCGCACTGAAGGGGTGGAGGAACAACAGCAGATGTAGTACAAAAGCTACACGTACCTGGATATCCCACAGGCCAGTGGGAACATGATGACTATGCACAAAGGTCAGCCACAGTCAGGTACAGCCAGAAGGAAAAGCAGGTGCTGACAAGCCAGCTGAATGGTACGAATAAGCTCCAAGCTGTAAATGCATATGTCCAGTGTAGACGGTCAGAAAACGACTACAAGAAGACAGGACCAACTTCACCCCCGATCAGACCTGCACACTATTAGACCTCTGCCTCACCACCACATACTTCAAATACAACGAAGGCTTTTACAGACAAAAACATGGCTGTGCCATGGACTCCCCCGTGTCACCTATTGTAGCCAACCTTTACATGGAGGAAGTGGAAAGGAAGGCTCTTGGCTCTTTCAAAGTAAGAGTACCCAGCCACTGGTACAGATATGTGGATGACACCTGGGTCAAAATCAAGACACAAGAAGTGGAATCCTTCACCGCGCACATTAACGCTGTGGATAAAAACATCAAGTTCACCAGGGAAGACACAAAGGACAACTATTTGCCTTTCCTGGACTGCGCCGTGCACATTGAAGAGAACGGCAACCTCAACATCGAAGTTTACCGGAAGCCCACACACACGGACCAGTACCTCCTCTTTGACTCCCATCACCCTCTGAACACAAACTTGGAGTAATCAGGACCCTACACCACCGGGCAGAACATGTTCCCTCTAAGCCTGAAGGAAAAAAGAAGGAACACACACATGTAAAGGAAGCACTCAAAACGTGTGGTTATCTTAGGGCTGTGCGATATGACCAAAACCTCATGTCCCGATATCAGACATCTATCGTCCGATAACGATATAAATCACAGAAATGTAACATTTTTGTAAATTCTGTGAATCTCGAGCAGCTCGACTTGCGTGAAGTGTTTCCTGCTGCGCGTCGTGTAGCTGGAGTCGAGTGTTTTAACTGATGCATGAAACGATACGTTTTTAGACATAAGTTGTAACGGCGCCGTTTTCTTTGTGAGTATTTATTACACGGCGTGCTGCGGGGAAAAGCCTGTTCTAACGTTTGAGTCTAAGCTTTATTTTTTAGCACCTGGCGTCTTTTTTACTTCTCATCTGTAAATAATCTGCTCTTTCACGTGATTCAGTTTATTTTGAAAAGTCTCAACAGGATCTTGAGCTTTATTGTGAAAGATTTATGTGGAACAAACAAGCGGACACGCGATGGTTTTACCGTCGTTGTTGCTAACGACGACGCATAAAAACAGGTGCTTGTCCGTCTGTAGTGTGGTTATATTAAATATAAGAGAAAGAGATAACTTTAAGAAATTAATATAGCCCCTACAGTGACCATCAGAACCATGAACAAATATTGCCGTAAACAGTTTATTTTGCGACACCACGAAACAAACGATAGCGTAGAATGAAACGATAGACGCTTTTATATCATCATCCGATATATACGGTTATATCGAACAGCCCTAGGTTATCCTAACTGGGCGTTCTTAAAGTCAGCAAAGAGGCAGAGAAAAGAAGATCAGACACCAGCGAGGGAGGATAAGGAGGACAGACGCAACAACATTGTCATCCCCTATGTAGCCGGTGTATCAGAGAAACTCAGGAGGGTTTTCTCCAAGCACGACATCCCGGTGCATTTCAGACCCAGCAACACGCTCAGACAAAAACTGGTTCATCACAAAGACAAAACGCCAAAACACAGACTTAACAATGTGGTGTATGCTGTACAGTGCAGCGAGGAATGCCCAGACCTCTACATTGGAGAGACCAAACAGCCACTTCACAAGCGCATGGCACAACACAGAAGAGCCACCTCCACAGGACAAGGCTCAGCAGTCCATCTGCATCTAAAGGTCAAAGGTCACTCTTTCGAGGATGCCAATGTTCACATTTTGGACAGAGAGGACAGATGGTTTGAAAGAGGAGTGAAAGAAGCTTCTATGTCCACTGTGAGCGACCATCTTTGAACAGAGGCGGGGTTTACGACACCAACTCTCTGCCATCTATAATCCAGTTTTGAGATCCTTCCCAGACGCCTTAACGCCCACTCAAATCCTGGGCCATCTGACCTCAGGAAATCGCATGATAAGGTGGGGCCAGGTTTCACAATGAGCTCACCCGAAACTCTGGCTGATTGGGACCCACACCCAGTTTCACACCTTGGCTCAGGCGATTAGAGGATCATCAGGGGGTCCTTTGTCCCTCTGTGGGGGGAAACTCCCACTAGGTTTATATCTGGGACTCTCCACCATTTGACCTTAGAACTGAAGAAACTTCTCGGATGAGAGGTGAAACGTCTTCAAGCAACTTAAAGAAGTCCAGACGCTTTTCTTTGCAAGCTGCTTTGACTACGAGGACCTGGATGACTGAGAACCTTCACAGATACATGTCCTGTAACAATAAGCAGGCACAGAAAGAAACAGGGAAAACCCTCCACCCAAAGTCCATGACCACGACACTCTATGTCCCTATAAAAGAGGGAGGACAAGGATTAGCGAGTGTCAGAGCCACAATCCAGGACCTCAGCCCCAAACTATGCAAACCTGCCCCGGAGACTATCCAACACATCGTAGCAGGATGTAAGATGCAAGCTGTGACAGTGTTCACTGAGAGGCACGACCAAGTAGCTTAACTGATGTACAGGATCATCTGTGTGGCACGTGGACAACACAGTCCCAAGTCCTGGTGGGAGCCATCATCAAACGCTGTTGAGAACAATGAGGCTAAGGTCCTGTGGGACTCCAGATAAGCAGCTGTTGGACAACCAACCAGACACAGTGGTGGGCAGAAAACCATAGCTGTGATAGATCCTGTCCTAGCTTAGAACATCAGGAAGAACGAGCACGGGGAAATCGAGAGGTACCAGGGCTGAGGGAACAACTGAAGCAGATGTAGAAAGGTCTCTGAGGAGCTCTGATAATGGCTCTGCGTCAGTGCTCCCCATCCAACCGGTAGGAGCTTCAGAGGTGCTAGAAAGCAGAATGGGAGACACTGTCCAAAAACAGGTGCCAAGCTTTCAGCATCATACTCAGAAAGACCAAAGGCTTCAGCAACGTATTGTGCAAAGGCTGTGAATTCTTATATACATGCTAGAGCAGGGCGATATGACCAAAAATATTTATCACGATATACATTTGAAAATTTACAATAACGATATAACTGACGATATAAGTGACACTACACAAAATACTTTACAACTCCACAACTTTATTAGTGCAAAAAACCCATCAATGTATTTTCACTTTGTCAAGAGATTTTTGTTTTTATATAATTTGATCAGCTTCATGAAATGTGTTTTTCTGTTTTTTAAGCAATCTACATGTCTATGATTTTTCACCTTATAACTTTGTGATGAACTTATTCAGCTACTAAATCACTTCCTGTTTTTAGAGAACAGATGTAGAAAAGGGAAATAACCCGTTGCTTTGGGTCTGTGCAAACAAGCAGCTGTTTTTTATCTGCATTAAAGTTATATAAAAATATATCAGTGCAAATTCTTTGCTGACAGTTTAACCAAAAGGCATTTCCAGTGGAAACTGGCCGACATATCCTCAGCATAACCATGTATAATATCCACACTGTGTGTGTGTGAGAGACAGAAATGTGCAAACACAGTGCTGTAATATTAGTGAGCCTCCTGACAGTCTGCTGATGCTCAGTGTCCATCGAGTGTTGTGTATTGATGTTAAGCAACACTACAGAAACTACAGACATACTTGCACTAATCACCTGCAGGTCTCAGCCTCACCCTGCTGCAGCCACTGTGTGTGCAAGCCCAGCCCTGCATTTTTTCCATCCCACTGTTTTTGTTTCATCTACACATTTGTTTCCATTGCCTCACCAGGCAGACACAAAACAAGCACACATTTTTATGGCACCGTGCTCTCCTTTCTAGCACAGAAATAAAACTTGCACAGCTCAGCAAACATTAGTATTTAAGTTCATACTGGGGTACAGTGATCATGTGGAGACAGGCCTCTACTGCCCTCCTGAGGCCAGTAGGTGCATAGCAAAACTATAACAGAAAATTTGGAAAATCATCATTTTGCTGATAATACTGACAAACCTTCAGGTCTTAGAGAAAAATGAAGTTAGTGTCCAGCTAACTAGGTTAGTAGAACCAAGAAAGTTTAGAAAACTCTAGCAGAACCTGACTGTGTCCACTAGTTAAAAACATTTGTTTGTTAAAAAGAGTTTTCAGTGTTTTGCACACCTTTGCAGGGCTGTGCAATATGACCAAAATCTCCTCAATCAAAATTTATTTATATAGCACATATTAAAACAACAGTGTTGATCATAGTGCTTCACAGTCAATAAAAACATGAGACAGTTAAAACAAACAATAAAAGAGGACAACAAACAATAGGTAACAACGCAACAAGCTAAAAACAGCCAACTAGACAGAATCAAAAGCCAAAGTAAAAAAATAAGTTTTAAGACGTAATTTAAAAGACTGGATAGACTCGGCAGTGCGAATATGAACGGGGAGGTTATTCCAGAGTCTGGGTGCCACGATCTTATCCTGATATAAGACATTTATCGTCCCGACAACGATCTATATCACAAAAATTTAACATTTTCAGCTAATTCTGTGAATCTCGGGCAGCTCGACTTGCGTGAAGTGTTTTCAGCTGGGTGTTGTGTACCTGGAGTCCAGTATTAGATAAGTTGAAACAGGCGCATTTTTCTTTGTGAATATTTATTACACAGCATGCTGCGGGGAAAAGCCTGCTCTAAGGTTTATTTTTTAGCACCTGGCGGCTCCTTTTGGCCTCTCATTCATAAACACTCTGCATACTATTTCACATGATTCAGTTTATTTTGAAAAATCTCAACAGGCTCTTCAGCTTTATTGTGAAAGGTTTATGTGGAAATTAAACAAGCGGACGGCGGAGCCAGACGATCGTTGTTGCTAGCGATAACGCATAAAAACAGTCGCTTGTCTGTCCGTAGTGTGGTTATATTAAATATAAGAGAATGAGAGAACTTTAAGCAGTTGTACAGTGACCATCAAAACCATGAAAAATATTGCCGTAAACACTTTCATTTGCGACACCACAAATGGTAAAAATGGTAAATGGCCTGTACTTGTATAGCGCTTTTTCTAGTCCCTAAGGACCCCAAAGCGCTTTACACAATCATCCACACATTCACACACTGGTGATGGCAGCTACATTGTAGCCACAGCCACCCTGGGGCGCACTGACAGAGGCGAGGCTGAAGTGTGAAGTGAAGTGTCTTGCCCAAGGACACAACGACCGAGACTGTCGGAGCCGGGGCTCAAACCGGCAACCTTCCGATTACAAGACAAACTCCCAACTCTTGAGCCACGATCGCCCCACAAAACAAACGATAGATAGCGTAATATGAAACGATAGACGTTTTCATATCGTGAGCTGATATATATCGTTATACCGAACAGCCCTACACCTTTGGCTAAAATATATAAGAGGCTCTATTAAAAAACTGCTTCCTTGGTAAAACCTTCACAAACTCTGTTTGAGCCAATCTGCATTTTTCTGACGTGCATTTTAAAGATATTCAACTTGTTTCCAGTTTTTAAGCTTTTAAAACTCAATCACAGTATGTTATTTCTTCCTGCTGCTTCCTGCATCATTTATTTGTAGGCCAGAACTGCATGCAACTATGCTTTTTGCCATTTTACAAATTTAATAGTGCACTCTTAAAATACTTCCATGAAATACACATTGAACATGACCAACATCAGTATCACTATTAACAGCTGTGACTTATAGGTGAAAGGTTCCATTCATAGCAGCAATTTGGACATGCAAATATGTTTTTAGAAGGTAGAACAATGCAATGAACTTAGAATCTTTGTTTTAGGACTTCTTCAAATCCCAGTTCCAGTGTCAAGTCTTCATGGATCGGATTGTTTGTCCAGCACATCCCACTGATGTTGGACTGAGATCTGGAGAATTTGGAGGAACACTTAACACCTCAAACTCCTTGTTATGCTACTCAAACCATCACAGAACCTTGTTTGGCCCTTTATGGCAGGGAGCATTAACCCACTGAAAGACACTGCAGTCATCAGAGCACACAGTTTCCATGAAATGGTGCACATTTGTCTGCAACCATGCTTAGGTAGGTGTTACGTGTCCAAGTAGCATCAACATGGATGACAGGAACCAAGGTTTCCTAGCAGAACATTGCCCAAATTGTGATTGAATATGAACCTGAGTGCAATTCCATTCTTAATCCATAGTGTTTAATATGAGGTTGGCCCACGCGGTGCAGGTATAACATCTTCAAGTCTAGAACCCGTGGATATCACCAAACGCTGTTCTTCCTCCTTTAAAACGCTCTGCTAGGTCCTTACTGCTGTCAGCGACTCTTCGTTTTTTGGGTGTTTCTGCATTCATTTTTGTATCTAATAGCTGAAACGTGTGCTCCATTGGGTTGAGCTTCTTGTCTTTGAAGAATACCCTAATTCTTTAGGTGGGGTGGTAGCGCAGATCACCTACTGATCGGAAAGTTGATGGTTTGACCACTGTGTGCTCAAGTCTGCATGCCAAATATCCTTGGGCAAGATACTAACCCTGAATAGCTACGTGATGCAGTGTGGACGCACATGAATGTTAGATAGGAAGCACTTACGGACAAAGCATAGAAAGACATGATTGAGGCAAGTTGTGTAAAGCGCTGTATAAGAACCAGTGCAGAGAAACTTTAGGGCTGCTTTTGCAGTATCTTTTGATCTTCGACATATTTTGTCACATTTCTCTTGTTCCTGGTGAACTCCACAATGGGATTAGGGTGTCGCTCCCCTCCCTGTTCAGCCTGACGCAGTATATACTACAGTAGAAACAAAACTACAAAAGCAGCCTAGGTAGTGTTTGCCCTAGAAACATATTCAAATCCATTTAATGCTTCGTCTCCCCAAAATATGAAATGTACATGCATGCAGTAAGCTGCAGTAACACCAGAGATATGTTTTATTTCAAGGCAAAAGTGTTTAAACAGACGTTATTAACACATTTGCATGTACATACATATTAGCTGCCTAGCTTAATCTTTTCTAAGGAATATGAACCCTAGAATGCTCTTCATACTTGCTCACTACTGACTTCCTGGCTTTAAATATATTATCTCCCCCTGCTGGTAATGCAATTATTGCATGCAGTAATGCAACTTCTGCATGCATGTCTATTTCACGTTTTGGAGAGGCAAAGCATGAAATGTAGAGAATATGAGTTTTGAAAAAGTGAATGACTTCTTTACATTACATTAACAACAGCATGATGGAGAGAGGGCATGACGAGCTGACCAAAGTACAGGCTCAGCAGCACTTTCAGATTAGCATCTATAAGAATGTCTGAATAGAATAAGTTTAATCAGCGCTATATCAAATTTCAGTGCTATATAAAACATATGAAGTCCTATATAAGAAGTCATTTTATTAAAAATGGCTAGAATGCTTAAAACCCCTAAAACCTAACGGTATAAGCTCAGATTAGGGGCCTGTTGGAGGTATTTTCCCGCTTTGTAGTGATCAGTGTTGAGGTCACAACCAAGGCCAAGTGGGACTACCAGGACAAAGTCCACAGGAGTCCACTTACCGCTCTTCTGCGCTCCTCTGACCCCAAGCGATTACGACTACGCTGTATCACTGACTAATAAAAGAAAAACCAGGTCAGTGTTCAGTCCGTCACATCTCTCCCAGACAAGCTAAACACCCTCTATGCTCACTCAAACACAGTTTCATGTCCTCCAGTGGGGAGTGAGGCTGCCACAATGGCCTTCAAAAAGGTCAAGCTATATAAAGCTCCAGGACCAGAAAGCATTCCTGGTCATGTTCTCAGAGCACGTGTGACCAGCTGGCAAAGGTGATTGCCAATATCTTCAACATCTCCCTTCAGGGCGTCCACCACCATTCCCATCGCCAAGAAACAAGTGGTCTGTCTAAATGACTACTGCCCTGTTGCACTAACATCAGTCATCACAAAGCCAGCAGACAGTCAGACTACACATCCAGTCTACCTCCCTTACACGCTGGTCCAATTAGCCTACAGAAGAAACCGAGCCACAGACGTTGCCATTGCATTGGCCACACACACACTGCCCTGCCCACCTGGAAAAAGGGAACATATATGTGTGAAAGCCCTTAGCTGACTACAGCTCAGCATTCAACATGACAGTGAGAGTTGGAAAACACACTTCCTCCTCGCTCATCACAAACACGGTACAGTACAGATGATATGACCATCACGGGCGACGATGACACAGTCTACAGAGTGGACATGAAGGGACCAAACAACTGGTGCTAGGACAACAACCTCTCTCAACATCAGCGAAACAAAGGAGGCGACAGTGGACTACAGGAAACAACAAAAACGAGTTGACCTTGGTGGCTGTCAGCCAAATCTGATTGGACTGGTAACATAACCCCGCACTACACTACTTCAGTTTTATCAGAATTCATTCAAAACTTTTGAGCTGTCACGTATAAGACAAAAGAAAGAAAGAAAGAAAAAGAAACGGATGTCGTGTGAGGAAATGCCACAAACAAGTCACGTAGGTTCATCTCGAGTTCAGCCACTATCAAACTGAAGCCACCGGTTATTGTTTACGAACCGTTGTTGAAAACGTTATGCTTAAGCTAGTTACCGTGAGGATGTCTCATTACTGAAATCACAATAGCAACTAATTAGATGAGCATCAAACATCAAAAGAGAAGTTTTTGATGTTTGTGTTGTTACTCAACTGAGTCTCTCACCAGCTGCTGCACATTGCTGCACCCAGCATCCACAGGAGAAACTGCTCCAAAGGTGAAAGTGACGTAACTGCACAAATTATTAGTATCACACAGTCCTGGCTTCACCGGCACAAATCTGTTTTTCCACACAGCACATGTCCACTGGGACTGAATACTCCCTGCCTGCCTCAGAATGATTCTGCTGGTTTTATTTTCATCAAATATTAATGCAGTGACATTTCTGATTTACAGGATGGGGAGTCCACGAAAATGCTCACCGATTTGGGATTCGCCTTGGTGACAGAACCACCTGTTAACCTGCTCACCTCCTTCCCCCAAGAAGCTGCAGGAGATGTAGGAGACCATCCATTATGCATTTCATTTCAGCCATGTTCCCCTGTGTGACATCAACGAACACCCTGACTATTCGGTTTAATCCAGGAGCATTTTGGGTCTGAACCCAACTGGACCTTCTTTTCTGATTAAAGCTAGCAAACAGACTCCAAACCAGAGGAAAGTCGAACCTCAGGAATGAACTAAAGAAATTCCAAAGTCCCAGAGACGGTTTCCAGCAGAATCAGTTTGGGGCGTGACTATAGCTACTACTATACTAGTCTTTAATGGAGCTAATTCATTGATTTTCATGGATGGATGCCAGTAATCCCCCTGCCACCAGATGGAGCGATGAAACCACATAAACCTGTGGCTCTCCTGCACACACATCTTTCTCATTTAAGGCTACTGTGCTCCATAGATACACGTTTATTCCTGTCATACTATCAGATAATTTCACATTTTGGTTTAAAAACAAAGAACAGTCTCTAATGAACTACACAAAAGCGCCAAAGCTATTGGTTCATGTTTCACGTTCATATGTAAGCACTGTTTAGCTGCGCCGCACACAGGCCAGTGCCTGACAGCTTACCTTAAGCCTTTCCTCGTTGAATAAATCCTCCGCCACTTTGCAGGCCACCAGGGCGTCCGGTAAATCCGTGAACTGAACATCTACCGGGGCCGCCTCCTCCTCGCCGCCATTATCCGCCTGCTGCATCACCCAAATATCTGGAAACATCGACAGCCTTCCGTCAGCACCGACACATACTGCTTACTGCCTGACTCTACACCTACCAACACCTTTGATATGCCGCGTACCAAAACCAGGACATGAAGCTATTTTTGTGGATAAACATATTATTATGACAAAGGCGTCGCTGCGCTGTTTACCCGCCGGTGTTAGCAGCGATGTCCTTTCTGTGTGTGCTTTCAGGCGGCCGCTGGCTCCTCACTGTGCTCTCAAACCCGAGCTACTGTCTGACATCAGCTGCACTTACAGCTACCTGTAGCTACACGGAACAGCGGAAGCACTTCCGGGTTTTCTTCTTCGCCGGGCCTTCGCGGCAGTTTACATCCGTTCACGGTGCGTTACTGCCGTCTCACGTTCCTCAGCGGTCCGATGACTTACCTCCACACAGGGGCTGTATCCCAGTTCAGGGTCTGCAGCCTTTTTTTTTAAACTTTATTTATCACATTTTAGACATACAGTTAACTCATTCACTGCCAGCCATTGGCAGTGAATGAGTTAAACCCATTGACTCATTCACTGCAATTGACGGCTATAGCAGTGAATGAGTTAAGTAAAACAGGAATCACATAAAAGATGACATTGTGGTGTTACAGTGAGGAACAACGAGAGTGACAGGGACAGTGAAACAAAAGTGAGTAGAAAAATAAAATAAATTAAGGGGAACGTAAATAAACAAAAGTTTGCAAGAGCCAAAATCAAGTTAGTTGTTTCAAACGGTTACAGATGTTAACAGTCTTGAGAGCCTTAGTGATTTTTGATGAGGAAATTGTTCTTATATATTGAGTTCCATTTTTAATACAAGAAGTTCAGGCTTTCTGCCGAGGACTTTGCTTTTGTGTATGTGAAATTTTCCCAAAATTAAAGCCATATTTATAAAGAAGAAAGCATCACTGTCCTTGTCTTTAAAATTATAATAGCCAAAGACAACATCCTTGTAGTATAGTTGAAAAGTAGGTAGAACAGAGTCAGTAATAAACTTGTGGAAGTCCTTCCAGAATTTACATGTAAATTTACATGACCAAAACAAATGAGTAACTGTTTCAGGTTGGGGTCTGCAGCCTTAAAGGCCGCATTTTAAGGCCGATTATGTCACAGCGACGTGACGAAGGCTGTCCCATTTCAAAGGCTTCTCAAAATGCGGCCCTCAAATGCGCCCTTCATTTCCCTGAATTTTAAGGACGTGGTGGTGTAGACTGCATAGCCCAACATATCCCAGAATGCATAGCGCGGCGGTGCGTGTGGACAATTTTGCCGAAAAAACGGTGGACGGCTGAAGTGGGGCAACCGAAGAGTAAACTTTTAAAAGTAAGTTAGTGATGTTGCCACAACCATACATGCCAACCCTCCCGATTTTTCCGGGAGAATACCGAATTTCAGTGCCCCTCCCGAAAATCTCCCGGAGCCACCATTCTCCCGAATTTCTCCCGATTTTCCACCCGGACAACAAAATTGAAAAACCATATCGCAGAATTCATAGCGCGGCCCAGACAATTCCAGTCTCCAACAATGACGGGTCCTCAGGTGGAAGCAGCCTCTGAATTTGGACACCCCGCTGTTTCCGGGCTGGCCAATAATAACAGTGACATTTAACGTATTTTATCCAATAAATAAACACTGTAAAATGTATTTAAACCCCCCCCCCCCCCCCCCCCCAACAGCCCTTTTGAACGTCTCCCTAGTATGGCCACAACACCTCACTCTTGGAGCACTTTTTTGCCACATGTATCGCAAACCACGTCTCAGCTGTTTGTGGAGGTAATATACGTCCGCACATGACTCCGATTACGCTCAGCCATTGTTGTGAGTGCGCACGCCAAAGGGCTGCGAGACATTTATACAGCCGTATTTCATACATGACTATGAAAGGCGGAAGAGGAAGTAGTTCCTTTGAATGTAGTCAATCCGAATGTTATAGTTTCTTTCCACTGTGTTCCTGTTAATGATAAACTACAAATTGACTCTAAATTACTAAAATATCGATATTTTAATGTGAGAATCGATTCTAGAACATAAATGACTGGTATCGGAGGAATCGATATTTCAGGATCGATCCGCACATCACTAGTAAAATTGTTGGGCTTCATTTCTGTACTGAACAGTCATTTAAGATTAGTTACTTAGTTGTAGCTACTTAGTTGTAATATTACTCTTTCTGGGTCACAAAATAAACTTTTATACAGAGCCCCGCAAGGGACATGGGAGGAAAAAAAATTAAGATGAACTTTTGCGAGATCTCGCAAAACAAACTCGGGATCTCGCAAAACTTTTGCAAGATCTCACAAAGGTAACTCGGGATCTCACAAAAGTTGAATTCAAACAATGGCGGCAGCTACTCAGTTGTAATATTACTCTTTCTGGGTCACAAAATACACTTTTAAGATATTTTGAGGCGTGAATGTAGCTGTGTAAACGTCAAATATCTGCTCGGTTTACAAGACATCACATATTTGCAAAAGTGCTCCGACGTTTTCGTAGATCTGACACCCACCATCTCGAAGCTAACAGGAGGTCCTACTACAGCCGGGAGGAACACCGCTCTCCCGGCACAGAGATCTCGCAAAAGTTCATTGTAATTTTTTTTCCTCCCATGTCCCTTGCGGGGCTCCGTAATAATCAGACCATGTCATAACTGCTTTAAGTCACACAGAATAGATATCAGAGCCTCAAACAGGCTGACTTCTGCTAAATGGGTCAAACTGGGCAGAAAGTCTACAAACACATAACATCCTTATAGAATATGATGTAACACTATAGATCAACTTAGCTCAGAATATATAAAGCATATAAACAGTTACAGCAATATGATGCAACAAACACAGCAGCTACTGATCCAAAATACTCAAAGCTTCATAGAACTGAAACCAACATTTATTTTAGCTCCATTCTGCTGCTGATACAGACTTTAGGTTTCTGAACATTAAACTTGTTGCTGCCTTTCATAGTGTGTAACCTGAAGGCCCTGAGTACTCTGAGTACTTTCTCCCACACTGAAAACACTGGGATGATCACATTATTTGAACATTACCTAATAAGACTGATTCAGCACAGACAGTTATGTTAAACTTTCCTAGCAGTCCTTCACAAACAGGGAACAGTCTGTCTATTCTCTCCATCTGTCAGCTGCTGCTGGCTCTTCCTCCTCCTCTTCCTCACACACTGCTGAGTTTGTCCTGGTGGATCATCAGGGCTGCAAAGCCTCACAGATGATGTACAGCAGTGGGTCCCTCAGTCTGTCCTCACTCTGGACACTTGCAGTCGTCACACATGGAAATCAATTGTGTGATAAGCTGCAGGATTCAAACACAAGTGTGACTTATAAACACATGTTCATACTTTTATTCCACAATCAGAGAGAAAGAAACAGAGAGAGAGTGCAGGACAGACAGACAGGTGGCAGTCTCAGGTGTACACACTGCTACAAACAGGAGGATTTAGTGTTTGTGTTATTACGAGTGTAAACAAGAAGAGTTCCAGATGGTGCAGTGGACACATGTGTGACTGCTGTGATTAAAGCATCTTTCTTTCAGCTTAACGAGTGAACCGTCAGCTCGTTCAAACACACGTTAAAGTCCGTTTGGCTCGACACCACTGAACAGAGGCAGCAATGTAACATAGCTAACATTAACAGTGCAGTGGATCCTGCTTGTGCCGCGATGTTCAGGACTGCAAACCGAGCAGCATCACTGACTTTCAGCTTGTTGTGTTTGTGGATATATGACTGACTTTAATTATCCACAAAATCATCACAATCTCTGTAAGATTAAGGTCGACTATTGAACGGCGTATATTTGAAAGTAAAGGCTTTAAAACCAAGTTAGTACAAACATCACTGATGTCACATAACTTTGCCGACAGCCACAGGCTGATTGCCTCAATGCCACGGCGCATTGAAGCAGCGATTAAGGCAAAGTGTTTCCCAACCAAGTATTGAAGATTGACGTATCATTTTGAAAGTACCACATTTTGATTGATTTGTTGTAATCCTAATTTCTTTCTTTTTTCCTGCAAAAACTGAGAACTAAACAGTGATGTCTTGACCAGGGGCGGAGCGTGGGGGTGGCTTACTGGGCTTAAGCCCGGGTTGTTTTGTCAGAGGCCCGGGGTCTTTTGGGGTGTAATTTTTTCATAGTTAGATGTCTGGCTGACAACTGTATAAAACAAAAAGTACACACAATAGTCGAAGCAAATAGTGCACACTGTGGGAATTTACGACTGTGCGTGAATCCCCCCTGATATTGGTATGATCCGAGCTCAGGCACTAAACGACTGAGCGAGGGGGCGGGGCAGCTGCCGCCTGTGAGTGCGCTGTTGGAGAAACGGAGCCAGCCATACTAAGGAGAGCTTAAGTTTGACCAGGTACCAAAGAAAATCATTCGCACCGTACAAATAATGTAAATATGACGGTGCATCACGAAAGATTGATATCAAACTGATCACTTGACCAATATTACGTTATTGCTCTTCAAGTGAATCAACAAATGGCGAAATGAAAAGCCGAACAACAACAATGCTGTTTCTTTAGAGAGTCTTAGCTTACATGTGTGTTTATTTCATATTTTCAGTTGTTTCCCTCCACAGCTAAATAAATCGGTTTCAGTAATGCACTGATATACAAGAATGGACATAAGGGGCTTCTTTCAAAGAAAAAACTCTGGTAGTATTTTATATATTATGCTTTGTATGTTGTTCAGTATATTCCTATGCAAAACAAGAGGAACTTCAATACACAGCAGTATATTCACAGTTGAAACCAGATATTTACACTTTATGGAAAACACAAGAACATTTTTTTTACTGTACAACATCAATTTAGAGTAACCTTTTGTTTTAGATAAATATTGAAATATCTTTTGAATTAGTTAAATGTCAGAATAAAGAGAGACAGAGCTTCCTATTTTTTATCACTTTCATCAAATGTAGGAGTACATGTACACTAAGTTTATTGTTAATTAATAAGAAACTCCAGACGATTCCATTCTGAGCTGAAGAAGCTTCTGATTGGTTCGTAGAGTCCATGTGAGTAAACTGGTGGCACAGCTGTGGATGCATATAAGGCAAAACACAGAGCCTGTTTCTGTGACATGGGAACATCAAGAGATGTCAACCAAAACACCAGGAACAGAACTGTGGAGCTCCATAAGTGTGGCTCAGTTTGAATACAATTTGGTGCCAAACAAATATGTTATTGATAAGTAATAGTCAAAGGAGCTTGCAAAGAAAAGCAGACTTAACAATGTGGTGTATGCTGTACAGTGCAGCGAGGAATGCCCAGACCTCTACATCGGAGAGACCAAACAGCCACTTCACAAGCGCATGGCACAACACAGAAGAGCCACCTCCACAGGACAAGACTCAGCTGTCCATCTGCATCTTAAGGTCAAAGGTCACTCTTTGAGGATGCCAACGTTCACATTTTGGACAGAGAGGACAGATGGTTTGAAAGAGGAGTGAAAGAACCCATACAGAAAAGAAATAGTAAAAACTTATATGTGATTATTCATGAAAGTGGCCACTCTCACATTACTTTCATACATTGTTTTAGTAAGTATCCAAAACATACAAGTTTCATTATATAATTTTTCAAGGGATCTTATATCTGTTTTCACACTTATATGCTTTTCATACAAGTTTCACACAAGACAGATACAAACTTTATAAGATTTATATATATCTTTTCCATATGGGAAGCCATCTATGTGCACTGTGAGCGACCATCTTTGAACAGAGGCGGGGTTTACGACACCAACTCTCTGCCATCTATAATCCAGTTTTGAGATCCTTCCCAGACGCCTTAACGCCCACTCACATCCTGGGCCATCTGATCTCAGGAATTCGCATGATAAGGTGGGGCCAGGTTTCACAATGAACTCACCCGAAACGCTGGCTGATTGTGACCCACACCCAGTTTCACACCTTGGCTCAGGCGATTAGAGGATCATCAGGGGGTCCTTTTGTCCCTCTGTGGGGGGAAACTCCCACTAGGTTTATATCTGGGACTCTCCACCATTTGACCTTAGAACTGAAGAAGCTTCTCGGATGAGAGGTGAAACGTCTTCAAGCAACTTAAAGAAGTCCAGACGCTTTTCTTTGCAAGCTCCTTTGACTACGATGACCTGGTTGACTGAAAACCTTCACCGACACATTGATAAATAATTTATTTATCAATCTAAAAAAAAATAAGCATTTAGTCTGATTTGATGTTACAATTAAAAAAGTGTTTGTGTTTTGATCTGAAGAGTGTGTAAATATCTGGTTTCAACTGTATATTTGATGATTGTCAGCACAAAGAGAGAGAGAGGAACAGAGAGGGAGATGGAGAATGAGGACAGAACAGATGAACAAGAGCAGGTGAGACTCATATGTTAGTCAAATGGTTGTTTACCAAAAGTATCACCGTATCATAGGTACTCATGTATCTCGTGTTTCTTTTTAGGTTTGCTATTTTTCAAATTCTATATTTATTAAGTTCTGCAGGCTTGTTTGCACAACAAGGCTAAATACTTATATAAACTTTTCTCAATCTAAACAGAGTTCTTTGGTAGAATTTAAAAAATAAGTGTAGTGCAGGTCTATGATGATTTTTAGTGCTACTATCATCTAGCTTTCTGGTTCTGTCTTGGTTAAGTCCTCAGTAGTCCTGATTTTGAACTGTTGTAGTCCTGTTTTAATTCTGGATCAGTTCTGGGTCTGGTTGAATTGGGGATTAGTCCTCGTGTCTTGATACAGCCCCGACTGTGTTCTGCCTCGCTGCTTAATTAAAAAACTAGTTTAAGGTGTCCTGCATATGATATACATTTTTCCCTCTATGAAGTCATTCTTTTTTGAACAAAACTCAAAACAGAGCCAATTAATCTTTCAGTCATTTCTTACCCCCCCCCCCCCCCCAAAAAAAAAAAAAAAAAATCCCACATGCATACTACCCTTTAGGGCTAAGCCCCGGGTGTTTCAAATGTCTGGCTCCGCCTCTGGTCTTGACAGTATTCTCATTTTTTGAAATCCTGTTTTTGAGTTTTTTATGAGCTGGAAGCCCAAATTATGTAATTAAATAAACAACTAAGTACTTGAAACCCTGAATCTATAATATATGAAAGTTTAACGTTTTGAATGGAATTAAGGAAATAAATGAACTTTTCCATGATATTCATATTTTTTGGAAAGGGTCTGTAGGCTCTTCCTTCTCTAACCTTCTTACTCAAAAACAACACACTTTTTCTTTTATTGGTTTCAGCTGAATTAAAACAAAAACATTTTTCTGTTTCACGTGTCTGTGAAGCTTCTCAGTCATCCAGGTCGTCGTAGTCTAAGGAGCTTGGAAAGAAAAGCGTCTGGACTTATTCAAGTTTCTTTCATATCTTAATATCATCTATTAAAGATACTAAATGACTGCTAGTATGACAAAATGAAGACAGCATTTAAACACGTTCATGTAGTAAACTGGGCTGAGAGTGCTTCAATAAAATAGTTCTGGTGAACCTGCACTGTACAAATAAAACTGAAGTTCACTAGATGTTGTATATATGGCTTTGTCTATCTACTGGAGGGTAGGTTTCGTAGATGTAGCTGTGATGTGTGGTTGAATGTGTTAAGAAACTCCAGATCAAATGGTGCTGGCCTCTGGGTGGCAGAGTTTAAGCTTGTGATCATGTGGGATCAGCCTTGGTTTAATCCCTTAGTGAGAGAGAGAGAGAAGAAAGCGAGGAGGCGAAACGTACTTATTGACGTGGAGCGGTGCCTGAGGCACAGTACTGATGAGAGAGCCCCATAACCATCTTACAGGGGAAATCTGGATTTTTCTTCTTGCTTTACTTTGGAACTTTGGAACCTCGTGTCACTCCTAGAGCTGTTACAGATGTCAAACTTTGGTAACCATCCATCTTTACTTTTTAGAATCTGGACTCGTCAGAAATCCTGTGAGACTGTATTCATTTGTTTTCTATCAGCGCTTTGATTTCCTCTGGGATTCAAGCTTAAAACTGGGAGTGTAAGTTTTACTCTTCATACCCATCTTTGAACTCTTCTAGAACGCCGGATCATTTTCACTAATTTTACATGTTATAAAGCTGCACATTCATCCTGCAAACTTGGACACTATCATTTCTTTCTAAATAAGTTGTGTTATTTTCCTAATGGCTCAATTAAGTTGTAGCCAAAGTCCAGACCTGCCAAATGGAGCCGTTGCCCACAGCCCACAAGGTATGTTTTCAGACCTGGATACCCACAGAATCAAAGACGACGCCGAGGAAGAAGATGATGATGATGATGAGGTGGAACTGGCAGAGGAGGTTGGGGAAGATGTTTTGATGGTTGCTGAAGCAGAACAAACTGAAGCTGAAAGTAAAGAAGACAATGATTGGCAGAAAGGAGAGATTACACATGTGACCCTGTTATCAGATGGAGAAATAGGAGAGGGGGAGGATGAATGTGAAGTACTGGAAGAAGAGGTGAATGGAGAAATGGGAGCGGGAGATGGACATCAAGAAATAACCACCACACTGACAACAGACAAAGAATCTGAAGATACAAAGATGGCTGAAAATCTCTCTCTTTCCCCTCTATTGGTTGTGGTTGAACCAGGGAAACGGCAAATATTAAACAGCAATGGAGATGATGAAAAAGAGGAGGAAAGTGAAGAAAACAAACAAGGGGGAGAAACAGCAAGCGCAGGAACAGATGTAAGGCAGGAAAACATGGACGAAGGCACCGACGATCACGTGTCCTGTCTTCAGGACGGAGGTACTTCTGTGTGGGAGTCAAGAATCGGTTCCAACACATGTACTGGTGACCGAGGCGAAACAGAAACTGCTACTTTGCCCACTGCTGGCAACATAACAGAGGTTAATCTGAACATAGAAGTGGCTCCTTTTTCTTCTGGAATAAATGAACAGGCCAGCATCCAAGCTTCAGCTCTGGGCACTGATCACACACCAGTCGATAGAAGTGTTACAGCTGAAGAGGTGGCCAATCAAACCTACCAATTAGATAATGAGAGTCAAAATGAAATAAAAAACAATGATGGAGAAGATCCCTCAGAATCCATAAAACAGGAGGTTGTTATTGATAATCTTACATGGCAATGCCAGGGAGTCCAGGAGTGTGTAAATCATGGCTCTGAGATCCCCGTGAGAGCAGGAACCAATCAAACGGCACAAGAACCAGAGCTGACGGCCCTAACCTCTGAAGAACAGCCACAGTCAGATGGAGACACTAAAGCTAAAAGGACTGAAGACGTCACCCAGAAGGAGCAAGCAGAAGAGCAAATTAACAACTTGGCAGAGATGGACGGGGGAGGAAAGAGTTCAGAAATGGAGGAAACGATAGCCAATAATGTTGCTGGAGAGTTAATGGGCCAAGAAGAGCACAGAGCAAGAAATGATCTAGAAATGCAAGAAGAAAAAGCTGCTAAGCTTGAAATACAAGCTATAACAGTTCCTCCAGAACCAGTGGGCCAGACTGGAGAAGAGGTACATACAGACACAAAGGACCAGGTGGAGGAAGCTTCTCTATATGAGAAAGGCATCGAGGTGAAGCTCGACGGGACAGAAGGAGAGGACAAATCTGAGAAAAATGAATCCACAACAGAAGGAAGTGCTTTACAAGAGCATCCTTTGCAGCTCCTGAAAGAAGCAGACACAATTTGGAGAAACAACACAAAAGAACATCCACAGACAGAGATGCTTGTAGAATTTGAGACTGGAGGAGGAGCAGTAGAAGAGTCAATGGAAGGAGAAGTGGAGATGGCAGAAGAGCCAGTCACCGTTCTTGATGATGAGACTGAAACGATGGAGGAGAAGCCCAGTGAAAAATCAGAAGAAGTACATCCTTTCACCATTATGAGCGGTTCTGATGATGCCACAGACAAGATAAAAGATGAAGATCACCAAGTGCTGCCAGGAGACGAGGCCATACTGGGTAAAGAGGACATGGAGACACAGGACGTAAAGCTAAAAGTGCACAACAGTGAGGCAGAGGCAGATCTAAATGAGAGCATTAAAACACTGAAGCAAACAATGGAGAATGGGTTCTTGTGTCCTGAGCCACAAGGTCTTAGGAAAGACGAACTGGGGAAAGTAAAAGTGCTGTCACCCAGGAGAAAAGATAGAGACTGGATTAAAACAGATCAGCCAGAAGAAGAGACGACTGCTGCTGAAAGGAAGGACTGGAGTAAAGAGCTGAGGCACATCAAAAAAGAGTTCTGGGAGAATGAGTGGGGAAGGAAAGAATGGGTGGATAAAGAAACGTCAGCAGAAAAGATCAGTTCACCGAGGAAGGCGGATTGGATAAATGAGCTGAAGTCAGTTATCAAAGATGAATCGCTGCCCAAAAAGAAAGACGAGCAGGTGAAGAAAAAGAGAGTGGTGCTGCTGGAACATGGTTGCTCATATGTCCCTCAGCGGGAGGCGATGACTGCAGAGACGAGGGAAGAGATCAAGGTGACCTCCGACAGGAGAGCGGACAGTCCTGTGGTGGACAGTAAAACACTGGAGAACCAACCCTATGAAATCTCCCTGTATGTCAAGGTAATCAACTCTTCCATGGTTCCTTTGGCCTGTGATGAATGCCAGACGGATAGTTATTACTATTATCATAGTGGGAATTTACAAAGAGCATTTTGTCATAATGAATAATGAATTAGTCTCTATGGAGAAGCTCATGATACAGCAAAGTGAAAGTGCACAGAAAATAAGCAGAGAAATATAAAGTTCTTGTGAGAACAGGGAGGACATTAGTACAAGAGAAAATCTGAAAATGAAAGGAAATATGATATGAATACACAAAAGAATTAGGAACAAGAAACACAGATAAAACTAATAAAGACTGATAAAACGTTATGAAATGTTAGCTTCATATATCAAAGACTTTTTCCATCCCACTCGCCATCAGGCCTCCGTCTGTGTTTGAACCTGATACAAACCTGAAGACGACTTCCTGAACATCAAGATCAGAGTATTGGCTCCATAAAATGTGACGAAAAAAACTTCAAGCTGTCCTGACTTAGAAAATAATTTTGATAAATATGAGACCTACGTTATAAAAATAAATTATTTGATTGTTTTTTTTTAATTATTGTAAAATATTCGATGCTTCTAAATACTTGTGCAAAAAAAAGTGAAAAATACCACATTCTTTGTAAGAGTCCCAGAATCTGCGACGGTAAATACCTCAGTCATAAAGAATATGCATTTATCTTCTTATTTGTTCTTATTATGTTTTTGGTAACCAATTTTATAAGATACTAAGCCATCAGTGAAATTAGCACAATTATAGCTTTTAATAATTTTCCATGTTACACCATTGTTAGTGAAAACTTCCTTAATTACACAAAAATATCAGTTAATAACAAATAAATCTACACAGAGACTAAACGACCTTTATTGTTAATATTTCACTGCCACATATGTTATAAATGCATTTGTCGTATTAAGTAGAATTTATGCTTAGATGTGTTTTTACAGTCTTTTTATGTGGTACAAAAAGGATCCTGATTTTTCCATGGCATTCTACTTTAGCATTAAACATACTGATTCACTGTCAGTGTAATTTATTGATATTTCATGTACTTCCAAAAATACAGTCAATTTGTCTACCCCAATCCAAGTTTATTTATAAAGCATTTTAAAATAGCCAGCACACGATCAAAGTGCTGTGCAGTAAATAAGTTAATAACAATAGAATAAAATAAACACATAATACATAAAGATTTGACTTAAAACAGCCTTATATTTTTTTAAAAAACCCAACAACATAAAACAACGTAGAATTAACTAAATAAAATAAAATAAAATAAAATAAAATAAACCAACACTGGATCTGCTACAGCAAAAGCACAATCAGGGGCAGCTGATCAGCTGACCTGAGAGAGCGGGTGGGTGTATAAGGCTGTAGCAGCTCAGAGAGATAGGATGGGGCGAGGCCATGGAGAGCTTTAAAAGCAAATAAAATAATTTTAGAAATGAATCCTGAAAGAAATGGGCAGCCAGTGAAATGAAGCTAAAATAGAGGAAATGTGCTCAAACTTCAGACGAGCTGCAGCATTTTGCACCCTCGGTAAATGACTTCAGATCACAGTCCACTTTGACCCCCAGGTTTGTGACAGCTGGCTTAACATATTGGGTCAAGGTATCTAAATACACATTGGGGGTCTCAGTGGGGCTACCAAACACCATCACCTCAGTCTCTTTATCACTGAATTTTAAAAAGTTAAGAGACATCCAAGCCTTAATTGAGACACTGAAGTAATGGCTGTGTGGAACATGAGCCTTTGTTCTGCAGAGGGACATAGATCTGACAGTCAGCACCATAGAAGTGAAACGCAATGCTGTGTTCTCTCATCAAACCAAGAGGAAGCAGATACAAAGAAAAGAGGCTGAGAGCTGAGCACAAACAAACACAACACTGGCAGTGACAGACGGCAGACACACACAATGTATAGAACCGATGTTTGCAGTGCAGCAGAGAGGGTTATAGAGCCCACGAAGGCTGTGACAGCAGCTCAGGTGATACCTGCTCAGTAAAGTGTGTGGAGATGTCACTGGTGTCTATAACTTGTTACCCACATGTAGTGTCACTGGTGCCTGAAACTTTGAGGCTGTAGCAGCTTCATCAGTATGTTAATCAAACTCTGACTTTAAACTGAGACGCTGAGAGTTTCCTGTTCCAGAGCAGCTGAATTAGTTCAATAAGCTCAACTTTGTGTGAGGACGCAAAGAGAGCCATGACCGGTGGAGCTCCACCACATTTCACCATAGGAAGAGCAGTGACTCCACTTTAACACAACATGCTGAATTAAATAAAAACTCTTTGAATAATTATTCAGTAACACTGAGAGAATGTAATTTTTCTATATATAGAATAAGATTATTTCTGGTTGTACTGGATAAAAATCTGTAATAAATATAGAGAAAAGTGCTTAAATGTTTCCCATTTCTAATCTCTTCTAATATTCAGCCTTCACTGACAGACGGTGCGTGTGACTGCTAGTGCTCATAGTTCCCTGAAAACAAATGCAGGGGGACTTTCCAAGTCTTTCGTTTTATCAGTAAATGTGCTGTAAGAAGTGCCTTTTACAGAGGTTAAATATTTCAATATAGTTTTGGGAGGTCGAGCCTGGTCTTGGCCCAGCACATTGCACACACTGTTTCAGTATTCACAGTGTTTGTTCACACAGTTGCCTGTTCAGGCCAGTGTTGCCCAGTAGCTCAGCTGTCAGCTACCAGCTCATCTCCCTTCTCCTCCACGTCCCAGCATCCATGTTTGCTGTCACACTGGCCCGATCTAGACAGGATGAGCTGGGAAATAACCAGAGCCAAACTGAATCTGGTCTGAATTTGTGACCCATCCATGCCATGCAAGTGGAATCTGATTTAGATGAATTTCAGTGGATTTCCATGTTCAGACTCTGAATTTCAGACACAGAAGCCTTCAAAATGTTCTTTGATATCATGATTTACAACCTCAATCTGTGAACACATTTTAACCCGAGAACCTAGCATCACGAGAGTTAGAAGGATGGAGACTACGTATTCTGAGCTTGCTGCTTCATTGTAGGGTTGTTATCTTACTATATAAAGTGCCTGGAAGCAACTGAACTCAGGGATGATTAATCCATGACTGCTGATCACTGCACACAAAATAGAAAACTAATATCTAATTGGAATTTTTGTAAAAATGTAAAATGTGAGTTTGGCAGAAATGTATGAATAAGCACAGATGTCTGTCAGCTGGTTCTCTCACACAAACTTGTTAGCTAAGCTTGCTTCCTGGAATAGAGCAATAAACTTAAACGGCTGCCTGTAAGAGTCACTGTTATTATTAATGTGGCAGAACCACAGCCACAGTTGGGTGTCAGACACTGGACAGGAAAAACAAACTGAACAAGAGCTGAGCTCTCTCACAGTGAACATCAACAATCTGCAAAAATGAACAACAAGAGTGACCAAACTGGAGCACCACCCCAGGACCGTGACAGACAAACAGCAAGTGAAAAAGCTAATCTTGATCTGCTTATCTCATCCCATTAAGACAGTGCTGTTCTAATCCATCGCCATGGTAACCCACATTACTTAATGCATGTAATTTTAAATGAGATTTGAAAAAGATTCAAAGTACATGAAGCTTGCACTTCTGTGACCATTGTGTGCTCTGTGCTCTGGTTCAACAGCATCCTGAGAATAACTTTCATTACCTGAGAGATTTAGCACAAATACCCGAGCGTCGGCCGCGTCCACGTAACAAGCTTGTTCAAACAAAGCCTTCCTTTGTCACGGGCCCTGTGGGCAGCACAGATGGAGGTAGATACAAATATTATGTAGAAGTTCAGGTTTCCTTCTCTGTGGTCTAGAAAAGCTGTAAATCCTCACATCTGAGGATTTCTTTAAAACAGCACGATCATGAAAATCTTAAAATAAGCATTTTACTTTCAACTTATGCTGAAACACAGTTTCTGCTTTTGTTTGTAAAAGAGTACAGAATGAAATAGTCTGAATAGTGCTGGTGTGCTATGTTAATCTCAGCAGTCTCGCTGGGTAAGCTGATTATCCTCCTGTTTGTTACTGAGAGCTCAGAGCTGTTGCAGCAACATTCAGTATGAATTCTTTACTCACAGGAAAACTGTTTTACACAACACTCATAGCGCAAAGATGAAGCACGTTGCTTCTAAAAGTTATTGATCACGTTACTCTTTACATTACTCCTCTGCGAGATCATTTTTTTAGAATTTCTTTCCAGTATTGGATCTCTAACAGTGACCATACTGAGATATTTATCCCAATTCAGCTAATAATAGGACACAGACACATTTTAGTTGTGTTAGATTCACCTGAACTTCAACAGATAGCTGATGTGCTTGTGTATTCACATGGGAGAGAAACAGGAATTATCATGCAGATGATATTCTCCTGTACATCTCTGTTAAACACAGAGTCCAGATTTATTCAGTCAAATTAATTATAATATGAGAAAAGAGATGTAAGATCTACACTTACACCGTATCGTTCTTTTGGGGTTTTATTTCTTTATTTCCTTCATCCACCCATTTGTTCTGCTGTTCATAAGTGAAGCACTACAGTTTTTATCCATAGATCACCTGCAGGACACGTGATGACTGGTCTTTGTGTGTGTAGGCAGGAAGTGATGGACAGAGCATCGGAAACTGTCCTTTCTCTCAGAGACTCTTTATGATCCTGTGGCTAAAAGGAGTCATTTTTAATGTCACCACAGTCGACCTCAAGCGGTAACATGGTGCAGACGCATACACGTATTCATACAGTGACTATGATACACATGAGAGTGACCACATGCGCCTGACTTTTGGGTTATCAGGAAGCCGGCTGACCTCCACAACCTTGCTCCAGGAACCAACCCTCCTTTTGTGACCTTTAATGGTGAAGTCAAGGTTGATGTCAACAAGATAGAAGAATTCTTGGAGGAGAAACTGACTCCACCCCGGTATGCAAGCACACATTGAAAGACATGTGTTTGCGATGGGAAGCCGTGTTGAGGTTAATTTCAAATTTCTCCATTTTGTCTCCAGATATCCCAGACTGGCTCCCAAACATCCAGAAGCTAACACAGCTGGCATCGACATCTTTGCCAAATTCTCAGCGTACATCAAAAACTCAAGAAAAGACACAACAGATGGTAAGAAGGGACACAGTTAGGTTGGAAACATGTATTCAAGAAAGTTAGTAAGGTGTGTGTGTGGTTTGTTTGTGACTGCAGCATAAAAAAACGCCTTGGCTGCATTTTTAGGTAAACAGCTGCAAAAAGCTTTGTTTGCATAACTCAGTTACTTTTTTGAAGAAGTAACTATATAATTAACTGCCCAACATTGGTCATTGTTTACTGTATTTTACAGACAGAGTTACAGACTCTCTCCCAGACCACAGACTCAGAATACAAGTCAGAGCTTTATATAAAAAAAAAGAAGAAAGTTGGAGTTGAAGTTATTTTTCCTTCCAACAGTGTTAACATGCTACAGGTCAGGAACAAGATTTTTTTAAGTTTTCATTGTAAGTGGGCTAAAGCAGTTCATTAAAAGTCGTCTAACATAAATGCTGTAATTTGATTACTTTAATAAACATGTGACTTGGATGGACTGGATGCTGGCGTGACCACAGTGCACACGTCTGCTGTTGCTCACAGTGGTCCAAGGGACGCTCAGGGAGTTTGTGTGAGGGAACATTGGTCATGGCCATGCAGTGTTATACAGATGTTAAACTATATTAAACTATAGAAGATGGAATACGCAGACTTTTCCTCGTTTTATATTGGAAAATTGAAACTATTTAAACTAAAGCTGTTTTCCCATGCCGTACCTCTGTGGGGAAACCCTCACCATAACTTACTCTTTTTCTTCTTGAATAATCAGGCTCAATCTCAGGTGACAGAGCTCATGGTATCACCTGAACAGAAAGCTCTCAGATTGTTGACTCACTTGTGCTTCTCAGGATATTTAAGAGTAGAATGGGAGGCAGAGGCTGTTTTGTGGAATCAGCTCCCAGTTTGGATTCAGGAGACAGACGCCCTTTTAAGATGAGCTTAAGACTTAAAACTCTCCTTTGTGATAAAGCATATTGTTGGGAGGGTAGCTCAGGTGACCCTCAAAGACCCTTAAAGTAATCATGTATTTTTTGAAAAACAGTATTCAATATGTTTAAACTATAAATGATTTGCAAAAAAACCCAAACAAACCTGCAAATATTTGCATTTTATTAAAAGTCTTTTGGAAATGGTGAATACTGGTGTGTAAATAAGGAGCTGGTTGTTGTGGAAAACATCAGTGTTTGTTCAGATAGTTCATCCTGTCAATCACATCAGCGTGTGATTGACAGGATGTCATGTCATCCTCATCCCCATGTCATCCTCAGACCTGACATGGGCTGCCCACATTCAGGTCCAGACCAAAAAGGCTAGGCAGCGCCTGTATCACCTACGACAACTGAGGAAGTTCAGGGTCTCTCCAAAGATCCTCAGGATTTTCTATACAGGCGCTGTGGAGAGCATCCTCACACAGAACATGACATCGTGGTTTGGGAACAGCTGTGTGAAGGACCAAAAAGCTCTCCAGAGAGTGATCCGTACAGCAGAACGCTGCTGCAGGATTGCTCTCCCCCCGCTTCAGGACACCTACACCAGGAAATGCCGGACTAGAGCAGCGCAGATACTGAAGGACCCGTCCCATCCTGGCAACAAACTGTTCCAACTTCTGCAATCTGGTAGAAGGTTCCGCATCTTCCGGGCAAGGACAGAGAGACTCAAGAGGAGCTTCTATCCCCAAGCCATCCGTGCCCTAAACACACACACCCGCCCTCTCACATCATCTATAATTGACTGAGTCAGGACTCTTCCAGACACTAAACCAAGGCACAATGTACATTTCAAATTCCTTTAATTTTAAATATGTTTACATTGTCTGTCCTGTAAAATAGTCAGATGTCTATTCATATTAATGTACAGAATTCACCTGCTTGCTGCAACTACTGCACATTCACCCAATGTACATACTATATGTATATATATATAATGTTTTTCCTCTACACCCCCCCCCAATTTTTTTTTTGCACATGTCGAGGAGCGTGTCAGGCTACATTTCACTGTGTGTTATACTTGTATAACTATGCATGTGACAAATAAAGAACCTTGAACTTGAACTTGAACTTGAACTTCTCTCCCTCTGACTTTGTAGCCTTACAGAAAGCTTTGTTGAAGTCTCTTCAGCGCCTTGATGACTTCCTAAGGACTCCCCTGTCTGCAGAGATTGATGCTGATGTCTTAGGAGATGTGCCAGAGTCAACTAGGAGCTTCCTAGATGGGCCAGAGCTCACCTTGGCTGACTGCAACCTGCTGCCCAAACTCCACATTCTAAAGGTCTGCAGCTTATTCAGGTTGCTAGAACGTTTACATGAGCTCGATCAGAAGGACCCATTGTTGGTTATTTTCTATGCCTTTTTTCTCAGGTTGTAGCAAAGAAATATCGTGGCTTTGAGATTCCTCGGGAGATGACCTGCGTGTGGCGGTATTTGAACCGTGCCTACCAGAGAGAGGAGTTCACCGGCACCTGTCCTGCTGAGAGGGAGATTGAGTTTGCCTATTTGCATGTTGCAAAATGAATTAAACAAAATGTAGGGCAGCGTATAAATCAAGGAAATCAAGAAATATGTAAAGAACATAAGGAAAACTAGTAAAGAGGAAAGCACTAACACACGGGTCTCTGTGTGTGTGTGTGTGTGTGTGTGTGTGTGTGTGTGTGTCATCTCTATCTTGACCATTTTAAAAATGATGACAACACAACTACTTCACTTTTCAGATAATGGCAGGAC
Organism: Diplotaxodon limnothrissa; assembly: GCF_057381915.1. NCBI lineage: Eukaryota > Metazoa > Chordata > Actinopteri > Cichliformes > Cichlidae > Diplotaxodon > Diplotaxodon limnothrissa. Next base: position 49,952,209 of record NC_140617.1, read on the forward strand.
CGTGTCACTGCAACACTGACTCTGACCGTTGTATACACACACACACACACGGACACACACACACACAGCGAGAGAGTGAGAGACGCAGTCTCAAAGACAACAATTATCGCAGCCTTGACTTTGTGATCAATAACAACACTCAGTTTATAGGAAATCAAAATGATTTTTTCATCTTTTATTCTATTTAAAGTGAAAATGTTAATGATGTTCATTTCACACACCATTAAAATCCCAACATGGAAAGATCTTATTTTTCCAGTGTGATGTGTTTACTCCTTAGCTAGTGATTCAGTTCTATCACTGCTGATTTATAATCACTGCTCATGATCTACTTCGTGATAATAGAAAATGAAAACATAAAGCATTTGTTAGGTAGTAAAGAGCACAGTGTGTCTCAACAAAACAGATCAATAACACACTGATGTGTGCTCATGCAGTGGGACTGTTTAGTGTAATAATCTTGGAAATACTTTGAATCTTACGCTTGTCACTAGCTGTGTGTGGCCGTGCTTTGATTCTGGATTTGTCTACTGTAAATGTGTTTTTGATGGATGCAGATCACAGTTCACTCTGATTCAGCCGTGCTTGTCCCAGTATTAAAATCACTTTGTTCTTCATGTACATGCTCAGTGCTAGAATTAAACTGATTGGATCACTTTGTGGACTTTCTTTGCCTTTGCTGTCTGTGTTGCAGCCCTTCTATGTAAGGTATACATGAATGTAATCAAAGTGAAAACATTTCCTGAAGGCAGATCTGACGGTGCATTGTTAGAATGGTGAGGAGACTAAAAGCAGTCAGCATTCAGAATAGTATTCAGAAATCAGAAATCAGAAATCAGAAATCAGAATGGGTTTATTGCCAGATGTTGAGGTTTACAACATTAGGAAATTGCTGCGGTGCTTCAGTGCAGACAATAAGAATTAAAGTGCTATGTAGAAAGAAAGATATGTGCATGAGATATACATGAGATATATACATGAGAATAAGAATTATGAGTGCTACGTAGAAAGATATATACATGAGTGCAGGTGGTGATCAGTGCCAGACATGAAATGATGCAGTGACACAGCGTAGGGTCATATGTTAGTGGCGGGGACAATCATGTGGTTATTGTTCATGTGTCCAACAGCAGAGGGGAAGAAACTGTTCTTGTGGCGAGAGGTTCTGGTGCGAATGGACCGGAGCCTCCTGCCTGAGGGGAGCAGGTCAAACAGACTGTGTCCAGGGTGAGAAGGGTCAGCTGAGATCCGGGCTGCACGCCGCAGTGTCCTGGAGGTGTACAGGTCCTGCAGAGATGGGAGTCTGCAGCCAATCACCTTCTCAGCAGAGCGCACAACACGCTGCAGTCTCTGTTTGTCCCTGATAGTGGCTCCAGCGTACCACACGGTGATGGAGGAGGTGAGGATGGACTCGATGATTGCAGTGTAGAATTGCATCATCGTCCGTGTTGGCAGGTTGAATTTCTTCAGCTGCCTCAGGAAGTACATCCTCTGCTGGGCTTTCTTGATGACGGAGGTGATGGTGGGCTCCCACTTCAGGTCCTGGGTGATGGTGGTACCCAGGAAGCGGAATGAGTCCACAGAGGTGATGGGGGTGTCAGTCAGGATGATGGGGGGGAGTGGGGCTGTGTGCTTCCTGAAGTCCACAATAATCTCCACTGTCTTCTGGGCATTCAGCACCAGGTTGTTGTGGCTGCACCAAGACACCAGACGTTCAACCTCCCTCCTGTAGGCAGACTCGTCCCCGTCCGAGATGAGTCCAATAACGGTGGTGTCATCTGCGAACTTGATTAGCTTGACAGACTGGTGGGTGGAGGTGCAGCAGTTGGTGTACAGGGAGAAGAGCAGAGGAGAAAGAACACAGCCCTGAGGGGAGCCGGTGCTGATGGTCCGGGAGTCCGAGACATTCTTTCCCAGCCTCACGTGCTGCTTCCTGTCCGTCAGGAAGTCAGTGATCCACCGGCAGATGGGATCAGGCACATTCATCTGGGAAAGCTTGCCTCGGAGATGGTCTAGAAGGATGGTGTTGAAGGCAGAGCTGAAGTCCACAAACAGGATCCTGGCGTAGGTTCCTGGGGAGTCCAGATGCTGCAGGATGAAGTGTAGGGCCATGTTGATGGCGTCGTCTACAGACCTGTTGGCTCTATATGCAAACTGCAGGGGGTCCAGGAGGGGGGCCGTGAGGGTCTTGAGATGGGAGAGAACTAGGCGCTCAAATGACTTCATGACCACAGATGTCAGAGCCACGGGTCTGTAGTCATTTAGTCCAGTGATCCTAGGTTTCTTGGGGACAGGGATTATGGTAGAGGACTTGAAGCAGGCAGGCACATGACATGCCTGCAGTGAGGAGTTGAAGATGCCAGAAAACACTGGGGCCAGCTCGTTTGCACAGTGTCTGAGGGTGGCAGGAGACACACCGTCTGGGCCGGGAGCTTTCCGAGCATTCAGGTTCTTAAACTGCTTCCTCACATCTGCTTCATGAATATGAAGAGTTGTGGTCGGAGGAGGTGGTGTGAAATCCTCTTTTGTGTGGGGTGAGGGGGCGGGTGTTGCAGGTGAACAGTTTGAAGGTGGTGATGGCTCTATGGAGGGGGGGAGAGGTGGGGGAATGAGTGTCCAAAGTGTCTCTATTGTTGGGGCCGTTGGAGGTGTGAAGGCTGCCTGATGGCTCGTCAAAACGGCAGTAACAGTCGTTGAGGGTGTTGGCTAAGAGCAAGTCATCAGTGGAGTGGGGGGTTTTAGGCTTGTAGTTTGTAATATTCCTAAAACCTTTCCACACAGAGGCCGAGTCATTCTCTGAGATCTGCTGCTGCATCTTCTCAGAGTGCTGATGTTTAGCAACATCCACTTCTTTAGTGAACCTGTACTTGGCCTCTCTGTAGCAGTCCCTGTCTCCGCTTCTGAACGCCTTACTCTTTTCCAGCCACAGCTTTTTGAGTTTAGGAGTAAACCAGGGTTTGTCATTGTTATAACTCACCCTGGTGCGTGATGGCACAATGCTGTCCTCACAGAAGTGGATATAGGAGGTGACAGTGTCCGTAAACTCGTCCAAGCTGTTAGAAGCAGCCTTCATTGTGTCCCAGTCTGTGGTCTCCAAACACGTGCGAAGCTCCTCCACAGCCTCGTTGCTCCACAGTTTTTTAGTCCTCACGACAGGTTTGGAGAGCTTCAGCCTCTGTCTGTACGCGGGGATTAGGTGGATCATGACGTGGTCAGAAAGTCCGAGTGAAGCGCGGGGCACCGCGCGATAGGCCCCGCTGATCGTGCTGTAGCAGTGGTCTAATGTCCTCTCCTCTCTGGTCGGGCATTTAATATACTGCTTATATTTTGGAAGCTCATGGCTCAGATTGGCTTTGTTAAAGTCCCCAAGAGCAATGATGAGAGAGTCCGGGAATGTCCGCTCCGTGTGGAGAATCTGCTCCGCGAGTGCGCACTGAGCTGCCTGCGCATCTGCGTCCGGCGGGATGTAAACAGCGGCCAGGATGAATGAAGCAAACTCCCGCGGAGAATAAAACGGTTTGCAGTGAATAAAAAGATATTCCAGAGAGGGAGAGCAGTGCTGAGCTGTACAAGGGCAGAATCTCCAGGGGGGTCAGGGGGGTTATGACCCCCCCCCCCCCCCCCGCCCCCCAATAATCAGACCCAACCAATATAACCCCCCCAATAAAATTATGAATATTCTTGCATAAATAGGCTGTTGCTTTTCTTTATTCATTTCAGGTATTACCAGCAAAATAGTCCCATGTTTACCATCTGGGAATTTACCCAGATTTATTTATTTATTTAAACGGAGATCCAGAGACCCCCTAACCTCCTAACCCCTAACCCCCCAATGTTCAGCACAAAGTTACTCTAAAGTTATCTTTCTAGTAGTATGTCGATTTTTGTTGTATTATGACATCCAGAAAGTATCGCAAATAATTTTATTTTATGACATCAAACTGTATGCCAAGAGTGAACAAGACATCAGTGCACTGATCTACACCACCAAGATCTACTGCAATAACACTGGAATGCTATTCGGACTAGAGAAATGTAGTCGGATAACAACAAAGGACAGCTCGAGGAAATCCAAGACAGGAACTTGGGAACAACAGGCAAATAGAAACCATGAAGAGACTGCTGGGAAAGCTGCAAGCTGCAGAGGGTCAGGCAAGTCCTGAGGAGTCAGATGAACGGTGGGATGTCACGGTTCTGGGTCAGTTCTGACGCAGCATTTTGAGTTGTCATTGTTTATTTTTTTGCATTATGGATTATTTTCTTATTCTCTGGTGCTTTATTATTATAAATATATATGTCTTATTCTTGGTGAGGGATTAGTTCTTCGGTTGTGTCTTATGTTTAGTATAGTTTGAGTTCCATGTCTTATATTCTTTCTGTCTGCCTCTCAGTGTCAAGTCTGCGTCTTTGTGATTTGTGTGTTGTTTCCTGTTTTATTTTGAAGGATTGTGTCTTATGTCAGTGTGTCCAGCTTCGCTCCCCCTGTCTCGTTAGTCTAATTTCTCCCAGCTGTGTCTCCCTCCTGTTGCCCATTCCCTGATTACCACCATGTGTATATAAGCCCTGTGTTTTCCTGTGCTTTCCTCTGCTCTCTGTTGCATTGTACCCTCAGATCCTGCCTGTGTGTTCCAGTTTGTGTTTTCACGGTTTGGTTTCTTTTTTTGTTTGGTGCCAGCAATAAAACTGAGGTTCTCAGTTACATTTATGTCTCCAAGTCCTGCATTTGGATGCTCATCTCCGCCTGCCCGCACACAGAGCCCTGACAGAACGACGAGACCAGGATGGATCCAGCGGACTCACTTTTAGCTTCAGTGGGGGAGTATCACCGGCGTGGAAACCAAAAATAGAGAGGGCATAGCCTAATGAAACAGGAAAAGACTGCCGTGTAATGCCTTTATTTCAACAAAGTAACTGTATTCTGAATACCACCTTTTTAAACGGTAACTGTAACGGAATAGTTACTCATATTTTGTATTTTAAATGCGTAACGGCGGTACGTGTACTCCGTTACTCCCCAACACTGCATATATACAGTTTAGTGCCCAGCAACATGGTTCATAAAATAAATCACGTTTGTAGTTGCTGTCCTGTGAGGACCACTTATCTCTGAAAAACTAGTGAGCTCAGAAATACAGGCCTTCATTTAGATTTTTTAAAGCACATTAAGTAAGTTAATAATTTAAAAAATCAGCTGAATTAAAGGCTTGAGCAAACGCTTTAACTGTAAATATCTACAGGGGATTAAAAATATGAATGAAAATGAATTTGGAGCTGCTGGTTAAAGACAGTACATTCAGATAATCTCATAGATGTTAATAAGTACTGCTGAGCCTGCATTTTATTAGATCAGATATGATTAGAGCTGCCATCCCCTCTCTATCGTAATCAGAGCTTTCCTTGTTAATGTACTAAAATTTATTAACGGCTTTTTTATTCTCCATCTTCTCTTCATCCCACATGTTAGCCAAAGTAGGTACAAAGAGGAGACTCGTATTACGCTGACAAACCACTGAGGCTCTTTTACTTGCTAATGGTAGCTGTATATGAAGCGCAGATAGTAAGTGATCTCAGAACAGTGAAAGGTCAGTCAGTGGTCGCTTGTGCCACATGCTGGTCTCTAATCAGTTTATAGTCAAAGGCCAGTGGTTTATCCACAATGCTTACGCACAAACCATCAGAAAAACCTCCTGGCCTCTCATCTTGCCCACTAAAGTAATTGACTGACACACCTTCAAAACAGCAAGGGTTGCATTCCCTTATGAAATTTAAGCAAGGGCAGCAGACTGTAGCTAACTGTGGCCACAAGAAGGCAGCAGTGTAAAGGCTGGATGCACAAATTATTGCCATGCGAGGATAGACTATTTTTAGATATTTTCCTGCTACATCACTGCTACAGTCCACAACCTAACCACTGTCCATGTCCATCATGTGCTCAAACAGTGGTGTGATGTTTGATATAATAGCCTGCTCTTGGTCCTGTGCTAGACTTTTGACTTTCCAAAGCAGTGTATGCTTGAATCATTGTGGTAAATAAAAATAGACAAAATGATTGTGATTGCAAGGTCAAGCACATTTAACACAGAGACTTGTATATAATCACCAGCTGGATGACAATGACGCTGACTTCTGCAGAAACCCTTTGAATGAAGTGACCCAGAATTTACATACCCGGACACCAAATACTCACAGTCCAGTTTCCCCAGAAACGCCCGGTTGAAGAATTCACTGCTGGTCTGGACATAGGCTGGTTTGACTACTGAGGCTAGCTGGTGTCACTCATCAAATACTATTAACTCTGATGATGATTTAGTGTCAGATTGCAACATACTGCTGCTGAAGCTGTATCTAAATAAAGTACTGTATTTGATCTCAGCTCAACAACCAGTGTTACAAAATCCTTTAAATACAAACTGTGTAATCAAAGAAAAACCACAAAGTGAAGTTACTGTTTCAGATCTCTGACTGTAGGAAATAAAATGGCAGCCTTTGTCATCACAGTCAGTATTTGCTATGCAAATGATAAACTTTATTTAAAATATGGCACACACATTGAAAAACTGACGCGTGTCTGTCTTATAAAGGAGCGTAAGGGTTAACAAGTGTGTGTGTCTTGACCAAGGGTGCACAAGGTTTGTTTTGACTGGTCTGTCTTGTTAGTTGATGCATGAATGAAAAGGTCCAAGGCTGGCGCCGGCCTGGTTCGGCACGAAGATCTTTCTGTTGTCATAGCCACAGTTTCTTAGCACTCAAAAGTCAGGCAGGAGATACAGAAGAGGATGGAGGCTGAATAAAAAATGGAGACGCATACTTGGGTAGATGGAAGGATGAGCGAAAGGAAGAAGATGAGACACAAAAGTGAGCCGCGGCTGGAAAGCTGTCATTTCTGAGAGCAATACTTCCAGAAACACACTGTGGAAGAAGCAAAGAAGGAACACGTGGTTATAAATCAGTCTGAAGACATGCTGGTGAAAAAGCTGTGACAACACCTCAAAGAGCAATGATAAATTCATGCACACTAAAAATTGCACACATAATTATGCACTCCAGTCCCCAAGAACTGCCGCTCTGCAAATGTGCTGCATTAATCAAAGCTGAATGAGAGCAGCTTGGCTTAATACATAAATAGGTTTGACCTGTTTATTATTATGGTCTGTCAACCAAATACACCACCTGTCAGAAGATATATACTAACTTTGCTCACCTCTTTTGTTGGTCTTCTTGGTCTGTGGTGGGAAGGACTTCCTAAAGTTTCGACCAGTCAGGCTTGGGATGACGTCTGCACTGGCTTTGGATGCAGTGCTGTCAAGTAACACTGGGCACGCAGTGGTGGGATTCACCGCTCCTTCAGCAGCAGTGAGCTTCCATCACAACGGTAACAAAAAGATTAAACTGGCTGTCAGCAATCAAAGCACGAGTCATCAACGAGATACTTTCCTTCTCCCCCCTTTTAAGAATGCAACCACACAAACATCATTGGCTGTTTTACACTCCTATACGTGGAAATTGTTACATAGTGGCTTTGCTTGGATTTCAAGACATCCTCGTTTCTGCACCCTGTCACACTCTGGTTCATTTAATCCTTTGGTCAAAGTTCTTTATTGCTGGATTTAAGAAGTCATGTTCAAAATGCAACCAGCACTTCATTAGAACTGCCCACCTTTGGGACAAAGACCAGTGTTTTGAATAAAACTAAACAACAAGCCAGTTTTCTCTTCAGATAGACTATTAACCTGCAAGCAACCAAAGACTACTCAAGCAAGTGAATAATGCAGGGAGCACAAAATTCTCATTTCTTGTCAGCCAATTCACGTATCTGTTTTCTTTATGTCTAATTTGAATGCAGTTATTTTGCATGTTTCTAATCTGACTGACCACTTGAACCGCTTCAGACTGCGGGCCCTACTAAGTGACATTTGTTCATACATTCATGCAGCACTCAGATCTTTAGACTTTGGGTCTAACTTACCACTTTCTCTTTCCCCCCGGCATTTCTGCTGCTTACTGAAATGAAAAACAAAAGGTCACTTCTTGGTTTAGGCCAAGCCTGTAAATACTGTGCAGTCCTGAGTCTCTCCAGACATTACCTAAGGAGCTGCATGTTTGAGTTAGTCTGATGTTAAATAGTCTTTAATGCAGCAACTCGTAAGTACAAAGTGTTTTGAAATGAACTAATATTTTTCTAGTCTAGTCAGAGTACTCAAAGAACTTTAAAAAACATATTCACAAAGGCATATTCATTCATTCTGGTGGAGACATCGAGTTACATGGGGAGGGGCAGGTGATTGACTGATGCTCTGATTATCTGATCTCCTCCTTCGTGCTGTGATAAAGGCCAATGGTAGAAAATATCCCAGATACAGTGTCTTAATGTGGGAGAGATATTCTTTATGTTGAGACCTTTCTCTTGGCGTTTTCTTTCTGCTAATGCTGGAACCTTAAAGAGTAATACATTTTATAATACAATGAAGAAGGAAATGCATAAAAAAGTTAAAAGAAGAGTGGTATTACCTCGTGGCATGATGGTAAGCTGTGAGCTCCGGGTTCTGTTAAATGCCCGGTGAAATTCCTCCAGGGCTGAGATCATCTTCTGCAGCTTGGCTTGTGTACCAGGACCAGCTGTGTTGCTGTTGACCACTGGTTGCTTGGACTTGGTGTCTGCAATAGTTCTTGTGGCAGTTCGGTCAGTGGTTTGTGCTGTACCATCATGTTGAGCTGCTGTGCTTTTGAGGAGCCAGTGCTTCAGGTATTGGTTTGAATTGAATGCTAAGGTCTTCTGTGGAACAGCTGAGACATGAAAAAGACTACGAAGGGAACGTGGTTGTTTCACAAAGCCTACAAAACAAATAACAATAAAGCGATTAGGCTGGCTTTTCCATGAAGAGCGTGCACAGAAACACAAGAAGCTGCTATTCGGTTCCAGCCATCATACACCTTCTTTTGAAACGATTGATGCAAAGACCGAGGCTGAAGACTGAATGACTTTTTTAAAAACTGTGACGTGCTTTAAATGAAAGCACAGTTTTTTTAAACACAAACAAACCTTTAACCAGTAACTCTTCAAGAATAAGGAAATGCCGGCTATGAGAATTAGGCGGTCTTGTATTATTAACATTTTTTTACCTCTTTCATCAGCTGCTGCTTCCACTTGCATCCCTAGAATCATCAGAACGTGCAGGATGAACGCCATCCCCATCAAAGCTGTTGCTCTGTTTAGCATTGTGGCTTTAGTTGAAAAAGAAGAAAAGATGATGCTCAGGCCTGAAGTCTATATGAATTTACTTTTTCTGAAAGTTTCAAACTTGGACTAAGAATCTTTTTCCCACAGTGTTTTTGTTCTACAAGTTCTCAGTCTGTATTGTTTCTCCTGATGCTCAAATTATCCATCCAAAAAATGAGCTCTGGAGATTTTCTGGGTTCTTTTAGTGACTTGTCTATGGAGAGTCTGTCGTTTCCAGTTTACTCAAAGAGATAATCAGCGTTATCTTCAGGTGTGATACTACACCTAAATTGGTATTTGTCAATTAAATCTCTGCAGCTTCTCTAAAAAACCTACAGTTCAGCATCAGTTTCATCTGTGAAACAGAGAAAGTTTTTCTTTTCATAATCCATGGATGCACCTCTCAAAGAAGGCTTGTCAAGAGTGTGTTGCTTTTTTGGACACAGTCAGCGTACCTCGCTTTTATAATCCTTGGTTTGTCCCAGAGCGTCAGACTGATTTCTCAGCATCAACCAATGAGACCTGAAAGGCCACGTAGCCCAGCCCTTCCTCCTCGATGGGTCGGTGACATTTGGAGAGTGTGGCGGCAAGCTTTGTGTGTTTGGTGTCAGCTGTATTGTTTTGTGAATCTGGTGTCTGTGTGTGTGTGCTTAGGCTTGTGTTTAATATGTGTGTCTTGTGTATGTGGACATGGCTGTATAAGCAGTGATAAGGTAGTTCTTAATATGTTTGCTCAGGGGCCACAGAAAAAGAAAAGCATTCTGACGCATGAGGGCTTGGAGCCTCCGACTGCACACACACACACACACACACACACACACACACACACACACACACACACACACATGAATACACTAGAAACTCACATACACATACAAATGAACTTGGAAGAATAGTGAAAACCACACACAGACTCTGAAAACAAGCGGGATGCACATCAAAGTGCACATGAAGGCTGGGAATTCATGTCCAAAAAGGGCTTTTCAGTTGTTGCTCATTGGAATGACTAAACCTTCAGACAGAAAGCTGACACCTTAGTGATAGCTACAAATATACACCCGTGAACCACATTAATCCGTGTGATGGTGGAAGGACACGATGGGGGGAAATATTGAACTTTGCAAAGAGATAGAATATAAGAAGGGTGAGAGAGACCAGGAGAGTTGCTGGGTGAAAAGAATTTAGTTTAAAAACATTCCCTCATTGTCTCAATCTTTCTGACTAGCTTTGACGTTAACACGCTGTGTGTGTCCACGGAGACAAAAAGTGACTGAGTTTGAAAGTTTAAGGGAAATACAAACGGAATGTTTTCTTCTTCCAGTTTCTGTAGAAGCCTTTAGCTTCTCCTCTTATAGACACTTACAGGATGTGTGTTTGCACATTTCTTTCATTCATTTCATTCTTTAAAAATCAAAACAAAAACAGGAATATCAGAATCTGACTAGATTATTTTCTAGTAAGTTTTCATGCAGTTTTTCAGCTGGTGAAAGTCTCTGTCTATTAATAACCATGACATAGTTGAAGATAGTAGCAGCTTGATTTTTTCCCTTTTGTGTCTTTCTCTCTTGCTGTCGCTGTTTTGCGATTTCAGGTACTCTGAGACAGGCTCACATAGGTGCTATAGATGAGATATAAAAATGGAGCCCTGATGTTAAGATGTGAAAGTCAACACATATGACCCACTGCAATTTGAAGCATCCAATGAAACAAAAATACGTTACACTGGATAGGTAGAGGTGAGATTCAAACCTACTACTAATGATGACTAGTTACTGATACCCAGGATGCTACCAAAACTCAACCAATAGGCTTCAGTGTAATTTTGATACCCGGTTTTGAATAGTATACAACATCCAGTGTGTGAATGTGTGCGTGACTGGGTGGATGACTGGATATGTAAAGCGCTTTGGGGTCCTTAGGGACTAGTAAAGCGTTATATAAATACAGACCATTTACCATTTATCCAACTGTGCAGAGAAACCACCCACCCTTTCTCCATTTACAGTGGGGCAAAAAAGTATTTAGTCAGCCACCGATTGTGCAAGTTCCCCCACCTAAAATGATGACAGAGGTCAGTAATTTGCACCAGAGGTACACTTCAACTGTGAGAGACAGAATGTGAAAAAAAAATCCATGAAGCCACATGGTAGGATTTGTAAAGAATTTATTGGTAAATCAGGGTGGAAAATAAGTATTTGGTCAATAACAAAAATACAACTCAATACTTTGTAACATAACCTTTGTTGGCAATAACAGAGGTCAAACGTTTACTATAGGTCTTTACCAGGTTTGCACACACAGTAGCTGGTATTTTGGCCCATTCCTCCATGCAGATCTTCTCGAGAGCAGTGATGTTTTGGGGCTGTCGCCGAGCAACACGGACTTTCAACTCCCGCCACAGATTTTCTATGGGGTTGAGGTCTGGAGACTGGCTAGGCCACTCCAGGACTTTCAAATGCTTCTTACGGAGCCACTCCTTTGTTGCCCGGGCGGTGTGTTTTGGATCATTGTCATGTTGGAAGACCCAGCCTCGTTTCATCTTCAAAGTTCTCACTGATGGAAGGAGGTTTTGGCTCAAAATCTCACGATACATGGCCCCATTCATTCTGTCCTTAACACGGATCAGTCGTCCTGTCCCCTTGGCAGAAAAACAGCCCCATAGCATGATGTTTCCACCCCCATGCTTCACAGTAGGTATGGTGTTCTTGGGATGCAACTCAGTATTCTTCTTCCTCCAAACACGACGAGTTGAGTTTATACCAAAAAGTTCTACTTTGGTTTCATCTGACCACATGACATTCTCCCAATCCTCTGCTGTATCATCCATGTGCTCTCTGGCAAACTTCAGACGGGCCTGGACATGCACTGGCTTCAGCAGCGGAACACGTCTGGCACTGCGGGATTTGATTCCCTGCCGTTGTAGTGTGTTACTGATGGTGACCTTTGTTACTTTGGTCCCAGCTCTCTGCAGGTCATTCACCAGGTCCCCCCGTGTGGTTCTGGGATCTTTGCTCACCGTTCTCATGATCATTTTGACCCCACGGGATGAGATCTTGCGTGGAGCCCCAGATCGAGGGAGATTATCAGTGGTGTTGTATGTCTTCCATTTTTTGATGATTGCTCCCACAGTTGATTTTTTCACACCAAGCTGCTTGCCTATTGCCATCGAATTTCCCAGAGGAACCCACCCGAGGGATTAATAAAGTTCTATCTAATCTAATCTATTGTAGATTCACTCTTCCCAGTCTGGTGCAGGTCTACAATACTTTTCCGTAAGGTGTGAGTGTGCGAGTGAATGTGAGTGTGAATGGTTGTCTGTCCCTCTGTGTGTTGGCCCTGCGACAGACTGGCGACCTGTCCAGGGTGTACCCTGCCTCTCGCCCAATGACAGCTGAGATAGGCTCCAGCGCCCCCCGCGACCCTGAAAAGGATAAGCGGAAGCGAATGGATGGATGGAACTTGCACAATCGGTGGCTGACTAAATACTTTTTTGCCCCACTGTAAAGAGAAGGAGAGAGAGAAAAAATGCGTGGTGAGATGCTCCCTGAGTCTGATTATGTGTGTGCATATTTACTAATATGAGTAGGCTTGGCTTAAGTATGAGGGGCCGTACAAGCCAAAATTCATACTTTGACTCTCACATACATATATTCTTCTTTCATGCACATGTATTGTCACTCTCACATACATATATTCTTCTTTCATGCACATGTATTGTCACTCTCACATACATACATATATTTTCACTCTCACATACATATATTGTCATCTCGCACACCTTTATTCTTAATTCATATCCATGTATATTCACTCTCACATAAATCCATTAATCTTCCTTTCACACACATGTATTTTATTTTTCTTAATGCTACATATTTTTATGTTGACATATATTTATTCTCCTTGCAGGTGCAGCCCTTTCTAGTCATACATATATATACATACCCTTTACCTTTCAACACATATATATTTGTACTCCTATACTCATATACACATACAATCCCAGTGTTTATCCTTTACCCTTGCATACATACACTCTGACATTCACATCTGCATTTCCTAACACAGGAAGTTAATCCTTTAAGCAGGAAGTTATTCTTAAACCAGGAAATGTAATACACTTGGAGAACTTACTTGACATACCCAGACCTAAACCAGAAGAACCAAGCAATGAAGCTGTTCAAAGTTGTCCTGCTTTCTTTGCTAGTATTGCAGTTAATTTGTCGAGTAAGTAGTAATGAAAATGAAATTAGAACTTTTCTAAATAATGTATTAGAATGTTTGGAACAAATTCAAAGAGAAGCTACAGATTCTTTTGTTCGTCAGAGGCTCCATAGAGAACTTGGTGATCACATTCAAACCTTATCTGGAATTTTGTCCATCTCAAGATTTGTTGACGATGCAAGAAATAGAGAAGCAGTGAATACATTACAGTCCTTAAATGGATGGCTAATTTTTTTACTGACTGCTTATGAAACCAGACAAGGAACTACATCTGAGAACAGACTTGTCTTGCTACCTCCACCTCTCATGACTTGCTCTCAAGGTCGACCGCGATACAGCATTTCAAGAGAGCAAATATCTCATTTAGTATCTCTTGGAATGAACTGGCAAAGCATTGCAACATGCTTAGGGGTTAGCTCCCGTACTCTGTACAGGCACAGAGAGGACCTTGGCATTGAGCCACTGACTTATGCAACATTATCCGATGAAAACCTGAACAGGGTTGTTAGGGAAATCCTTCAGTATACCACAAATGCAGGTGAACGATATGTGCATGGCAGCTTGAGATCACGTGGGTTACGAATCCAAAGGTGGCGTGTAAGACAAAGTCTACAAGAAATTGACCCCTTTGGACGTTCCCTCAGAAGACGCAATGCGTCGACGACTGTACAGTGTTCCTTTCCCCAATCAGTTATGGTGAGAAAATTCTAACAGGAAAACAGTCCTGATTCTAAGTCTATAGCGAAATGGATTATCTAAAGCAAAATAACTCATTGTTTTATTTACTCAAACGTGTGCATATCCTTGACCATGTCATAGTTTCCCCATACATAACTTATACTTATTTCATTTTTCTATAGGCATATAGATGGAAACCACAAACTTGTGAGATGGAGGATGGTGTTCCATGGCTGTGTGGATGGTTTCAGTAGAACCATCATCTACCTTGCATGTTTAGATAACAACAGGGCATCAAGTGTTTTGTCACTGTTCATGGTTGGTGTTCAGAACTTTGGAATGCCATCCAGCGTGAGATGTGATCATGGACTAGAAAACACTGGTGTTGCCAGTTTCATGCTTTACAGGCAAGGACTGAACAGGCATAGTGTTATCACTGGCAGGTCTGTGCATAATCAAAGAATTGAGCAATTATGGGCAGAATTAAATCGAGTGGTCTCATATCATTTTGTTAATCTTTTCAATTTTATGGAGGAGCATGGTGTATTAGATTCACTTAATGAGGTCCATTTATTTTGTCCTATATCTATATCTATATCTATATATATATCTATATAGATATATATCTCTATATAGATATATGCCACGTATTCAAAGAGCTGCCACAGAATTTCAGAACCGGACGGTTGTGGAGAGAAGCCAATTGGTGGAACAGTGTTGGCTCCAGTGGCGAAGGCAAGAATTGTCCCCAGCTTCTGTGTTCCGTCTTGATCTAAAGGAAAAGCAATACTGTCAAAAATGGCATTAAAGACAAAAACACAGCAAGCATTTCTACTTTTAACTGATTCAATGAAAAGATGCACTGCATTATAAATTGAACACAATGCTTAAAACGCTAAATTTACCTTCTGCATCTGTTAGGTAGTCTCTCCAGAAACTAATGACAACTGCTTCAGCATGCCTTTTATTGCTCCCAGCTGGAGAAAGGCAGATGGTAAAGAGGCTGTCAAGAAGGTCAGCTGTAAGCACTGAAGGTGACCAGCATAGAAGGGTGCGAAAACTCTCTGGGTGATCTTGGATTTTGTCCAGCACCTCAAGTGTCCGTAGTCCATCCTGAAATCTAAATGATAATCAGAATTACCTTTAAAATCACAAATCACATCAAAAATGAATGGATCCAAGAAGTATAATCTAAAACATGAATTTATATATACACACAATAATTTTTACTTCAGATTATTCACATCATCAAAAGTGTATATCCCAAATCTGCATTTTTCATGTGATGCTGTCACCTTTGGAGGCATGGTGTACCTACACATAAAGAAATGTCACACAAAATTCCCAGAATACAAGGCAATCAGCATGGGTTTGAGTTACTTATTGGACAACAATAAATAAATACATACCTTTCAAATGGACCACGGACTCTGTGTATTACTTGGAACATGATAATGTCATGTATAAGCAGATCCTTGTCTTCCAGCCTCCGTAGCGGCCTCAGGCAGCCAGCATTGGCTAAGTATTCCTGAAGTGGCTCAGTTGCTACTATCAGATCTTCAAAGGATTTACACTCTTTAACCTTCAAATAAAAAAATAAAAAATTAATGGGCCCCAATTAATACATGGAGTAGAACGAAATGCACACTGTCAAGTGTTCCTTTGACTGTGAGGTGCCCACACTTGAAAAAGACCAGACTTTGAATTTCACTCAACTTTATTGTGACCAGCTAGTTTGATAGCTGGTAGGTAGGTAGCAGCAGGTAAAAAACCTTTCAACACAAAAATAAAGAACATTCCATTAACCATTCAGATAAATTACATGCATTACACAGAAGACAGATGAAATAACAAAATACACTTCAGTAAAGCCATTTACCATGTGGTTAACTGTGTTAATTTAACTGTGGTTCTTAAATATACAAAATGTGTCTTCTTTGCATTAACACTTTTTTTTAATAAACAATTGTATTTTAAAGTATACATTTTAAAGTTCAAACATTTTAATAGACTTTAAGGATTTTCTTTACAAAGAATTATTTTCTTTAAATCAAAACCAAACATTTATTCACTAGTTTTACAATCCACCCAAGGATTTGGGGGGTAACTATTTTTAATATTAATTAACATAAATATGTGGGAACACTAACTGAACAAACAATTTATTCAAACTTAAACATTCATTTTTGTCAATATAATTTTTTAAACTTAAATGCAGCAACTATTTCCCTAAGCGTAAAACATTTGCACAACTGAGCTTCCATAGATCCAAATATATGTGCAGCAAATGTGAGCTCAAGAGCTTACCGATAGCCCGTCTTGTTCAAAGTCTTCCTCACAGTGGAAAAGTGCTTTGTTTGCCGTCCTCTCAGTATGTTGCTCACGGGTCAAATGACTGCTGCATGCATTTTAAGGTCTACTAGGCACGCCCACCCTTGATTGCTCTAATGTGGCTCACCTGGCAGGGCGGCGCACACCAGGCCGTGCTTAGTTGTTGATTGCACCCAAGGTCTAATCAGTGGCCATGCGCACGCAGCAGCACCGAACAGGTAGTGGGCAGGAGGAGGAAGAGAGGAATAACAGCCACACCTACTAGGCCAGCGCGACACACACAATACTAAAACATTATCCAACAACTGACAAATCAGTTTTACCCTTTTAATTTTTTCACGCAGGTCACTATCGGCAACATCTTCTAAAACTGGTTTAGCCAAATCTGGGCCATCAACAAGGCAAGAGAAGAGTGTTGGGGACAGAAAGCCTGCTGGTGGACCACCATGTACAAGGCTTACTGCAATGGCTCTGCCTGCAATGAAGTACCTGTCCTCCCTCATGGCTAGAAATAATGAAAAACATTACATGTCAATAGATGCATGAAAGCGCTTGACACGAACTTCATAAAAATGATTTTTTTATTGCATTACTCCAGGGATATCAGCCTAAAATCAATACATACCAGCACTATCAAGCGCCAAGTTCATTTTGCCTTCTTCACCCTCAAACATTGGAGACAGGGGTAAAGCTTCGATCAGAAGTCTTAGAAATTCTCTTCTTGGTCCACCCAAGTCAACAGCCTCTTCAGGTACTCCCATATCGTCAGAAAACCTGACAGAAATTGTGTGGCATGGATCATATGTCGCTTGTTTAAAACCTCTAATTGCTCCATCCAGGACTGTTGATCTATTAATGTTGAACTTGCATTTCTTCTGTTGGTTTACTTTTGCAGAAAGTTCCTCCAAAATATCTTTTGCTGATACCAAACAACTTGAAGTCCTGTAGGATTAAAAAAAAGAAAAGAGAAAATATTGAAAAGAACATCAGTAAAAACATTCACATACAAGGGCTACAAGGACATACAAAGTTTTGTCAAAATCAGAATCAGCATACTTTATTAATCCCTAAAGGAAATTATCATAATCATAAGCAAAATGTACAAAGGAGTATATTGCTCAGTGGCTTTTTATATTGTTTATATGTTTTGGAGAACTAGAAAGCACTAGAGCAAAGAAAAATAGTTTCAATGCACAATAAGTAAATTTCATTTCATTGTCAGATAGGCTGTTAAAAATTCGCTGCCTATTTCAAATAAAATAAAATTTGCCAGCATTACAGCATTATCATTTGACTCTGTAGACATTATTCAAAAAACTGTTTTGTTAACAGCAAATATAAATATCATATATGCATATAAATATCTGAGGATGGATTACACTCCTTCACAACACTGGTTACAGTATTGGATTGCAACAAATATGGTGTGTTTAATTGGCTACTGTAAAACATTTGTATTTGAAACTAACCTTTCGCTCTGCAGGCTTGCTAGTATAGCCTGGTTAAGTTCCTCATCATCAGAAGACATGTCAGATAGTGGAGTCATGATTGAAAGGTAGTTATCGTAGTTTACAGATTGACTGTGTGTTGATGTAGAGGGTAATGCTGAACAATCATTCTCTGGATTCCTGGTCTGGTAGGGTGAGCTTGAGGTATTTCGGCACGTCAGGACCAGAACTGGATCACTTAAAGATGCAGATGATGAGGTAGAAGGCTGACTAGTGGAAGGGTAGATTTCCAATGAAGACACTGGTAACTGGCTGAAGGAAATGTTTGTTGAAGCGCTGCTGTACTTGTGTGAGATACTACTTTCATGGGTCAAGGCAGGAGTTTCCGTTAATAATGTTCCATTACAAACTGATGAGGCAGGAGATTGCGTCGGAGCAGAGATTGGTTGGAAGGCAGCTGTTGAACTGGCAAAACTGTCTGAAGATGATGAGCGCAGCTGCCTTGATGAAACAGGGTTTTCTTCACAGTTTTCCTCACTGCTGTAGCTTGTAATATCATCCTTAGAAATAAAATAATAATTATAATAATTCACATATATTGAATTTGAACATTAAATACCATATATCCAACCTCTTCTGCTTATTCTTATCAGAGGTGGGGTGGTTGGAGCCTATCCCAGCTACCATAGGGTGAGAAATTTCAAGAGTTAATAGATCTTTCTCACAATTACTTTTACATACTAGGCAGACAAAATTGTAACACATCTCCTGAACAGCAGTAGTCTTACGTTCTATAATTCACAAACAGTCCAACAGAGCAGCTGTAAATTTAGTCAATACCAGAGCTTAGGATTAACATTTTAAAAAAGGAACATTAACTTGGTACTATTCTATCCAACTACAAAAGGTGAAAGGCAAGTTTAAAAAGAACAGAGATGAGAAAGTTCAAAGGTTGTTTATGCACCAATTTCTGGTCTTCATATTATTACTGTACAGTGCTATGTAGATTCATTCAAAAGTCAAACAACGTACCAAAATTGGTTTTGATGGTCTGATGTATAGGGCTTTCGATTTATAAATTTTATGTATGAGATTTGCATCCAGCTCCTGTCCTGCTCGCAGTTTGGGCGCAATCAGTCTGTTTCCACAAGCCATCAGAAACTCCAGGCTGGAAAACAGTTACAGTAAGTAGTAAAATGTTTAAAATCCAAAACAGCAAAAATGTTCCAATAACCTTTTTAGAGCTAATCTTGTTTTCCTCTTTGAATCAGACTTAAACCAGTAGTAACAGAAGTAAACTTTATACAAATGTCAAAAAAGTATGCCAAAAATGGAGTGTTCAAGAAAGGATAACTGATTTGGTTCTTTTATTTTAGTTTACTGATTCATGTCTACCTGTTCTCTGACTTAAATCGTTATGTAAAGCTTTGAAATGCCTAGATATCGAAAAGACTACTGACAAAAGCTGTGTCGCATTAGGTTTCGACTGCTAGCACAACCTACCTTACATCAATAGAAAGTTTATCTCCAAAGGCGTCCCTTATTTGTTCAGAGACAGTTTTCTGGTCCCAGGATTTTTGGAATTCAAATCCATTCAATATATGCCCTTGTTCATGTAAATGTTGTTTTGTGCGATGCTTGACAACAACACTGCTTGATGGCCGTGGAAGAAGGATGACATCTTTGTTGAAAGTATCATGATAATGTGTCTTGGCCCTATGAAACAAAACAGAAACTATATTCAGATTTATGTATCTTTT
Source organism: Diplotaxodon limnothrissa (assembly GCF_057381915.1). Taxonomy (NCBI): domain Eukaryota; kingdom Metazoa; phylum Chordata; class Actinopteri; order Cichliformes; family Cichlidae; genus Diplotaxodon; species Diplotaxodon limnothrissa. Next base: position 49,971,867 of record NC_140617.1, read on the forward strand.
GTTTTATTTACCTATACTTAGACACTATCAGTTCCTTAAGAAAGTTGCTAATGTCACTTGGTAGTGACCAGCTTACATGTTAAACTGTTGCTAAGCTTTTATAAATAAAATAAAATGTTACACAGTTTATATTTAAAAAAAAAAACAGTATCGCAGCTAGCCATTTAGCCCACTTGAATATGTTTAAAGTTGCTTGTGCATGTAAGAGTTGAGTATAATAGCAAACACAAATAACAGAAACATAATTTGAAAGAAAAAAAATGCATAAAGTAATAGCATGCCTATAAATTGCCTTTGAAAAAAAATGGAAAATGTACGTAAAATAGAAAATGTTTTGGGGTTTGACCATTTTAATTCACTGACGCTTGAATTTAAAAAAAAAAAAAAAAAAAAAAAAAAAAAAAAAAAATATATATATATATATATATATATATATATATATTTATATATATATATATATATAGTACAATGCATAAGGATTTTTTTTTTACTGCTCTACAAAGAGGCATACAAAGAAACATTTGCTATTACTTTGACTAAAGAACAAAAAGGACACCGATCATATTTCTTTTTTTCTTATTTCATACACTGTAGAAACTGGACTGAAGGCATGACTTGGCATCCATGTTTATCTACCTCTACAGTGGTACAGATATTGATCCACTCACAACACAGAGTTGGATTGATGTCTTCTAGCAAGATTAAAATTCTACCCCAAAAAATAAATAAATAAATAAATACAAAACTAAACAAAAACAACAAGAAAATTAACCCAACCTTTTATTTAGCAGGCTAATGTAGCTACCACCTCCCACATTAATAAAGAAGATTTAATAAAGTAATCTTAAAGTAAGCATCAACTTACACTCGGGTCACAAGTACAAACAGCCACTAATATTGAAATAAATGCCACGGTCTTTACTGTTTTTAATGTGGATGCTGCTGAATAAATTAGCTAGGGCTAAAAATTTATAAGGGTAAAAAAGTGCGTTGCTAAATCAGCAAAGCACATTTCGTATTTTGTATTTCGCAGTTGTATAGTTAAGTGGCAAACTGTTTTGTTCTTACCTTTTCCTTGATCTGCAGTTCCAGTTGCCAAAGTGTTTCTGGGTCTGATATCGCAAAGACTGCCCCACTCCAGTCGAACTCCGTGTAGCTACTTGACTCGTTGAAGATACCCGGGTGTTAGCTGGTCTAAAAAGTTCCCTCATCTCACTTTCCACCGTGCTGTGGGTAACACTGGGTGCAGTTGAGCCCATCCCATCTCGATCAAGTGACGAGGACAACGATGTGACCGTTTCAGGAGATGATAAAATATTTCTTAACAACCCGACAGCTTGCTGAAGAACTCGAGTTTCTTCTCCCCCCTCCATGCTGTCAGACACTTGAAAGTGACCCGCGCGTGCTTCTCAGCCAATCACAGCGGTACAGACACCCAGCCTTCCGTTTCCATTAAACTCCTTCCGTTTCCACTATACTCTTTCATTCACATACATTATTCTCTTGCATACATATATTTTCTTCAGATATGTATGCATTCTCTTCTTACATACATATATTATTTGTAAGATTAAATGCATTTTGAATGCATGTAAATGAGAGCAAAATGTAGGAATGCATAAATGAAAATGCATGTATGTTAGAGTGCAAATGTGTAAATATGTAGATTAAAATACATGTATAAGAGAGCATAATATTGCAATGTGTGTGTTAAATATGTGTAAACATGAGAATAAAAATATCTAAATATAAAAATTAAAATAAAACTACGTGAGAGTGAAAGTATATGTATGTGAAAGAAGAATATATGTGTGTGTGAGAGTGAAAATATATGTATGTGAGAGTGAAAGTATATGTGTGTGAAAGAAGAATGTATGTGTGTGAGAATGAAAATATATGTGTGTGAGAGTGAAAATATATGTATGTGATAGTGAAAATATATGTGTGTGAGAGTGAAAATATATGTATGTGAGAGTGAAAATATATGTGTGTGAGAGTGAAAATATATGTGTGTGAGAATGAAAATATATGTATGTGAGAGTGAAAATATATGTGTGTGAGAGTGAAAATATATGTATGTGAGAGTGAAAATATATGTATGTGAGAGTGAAAATATATGTGTGTGAGAGTGAAAATATATGTATGTGAGAGTGAAAATATATGTGTGTGAGAGTGAAAATATATGTGTGTGAGAATGAAAATATATGTATGTGAGAGTGAAAATATATGTGTGTGAGAGTGAAAATATATGTATGTGAGAGTGAAAATATATGTATGTGAGAGTGAAAATATATGTATGTGATAGTGAAAATATATGTGTGTGAGAATGAAAATATATGTATGTGAGAGTGAAAATATATGTGTGTGAGAGTGAAAATATATGTGTGTGAGAATGAAAATATATGTATGTGAGAGTGAAAATATATGTGTGTGAGAGTGAAAATATATGTGTGTGAGAGTAAAAATATATGTATGTGAGAGTGAAAATATATGTGTGTGAGAGTGAAAATATATGTGTGTGAGAGTAAAAATATATGTATGTGATAGTGAAAATATATGTATGTGATAGTGAAAATATACGTGTGTGAGAGTGAAAATATATGTGTGTGAGAGTAAAAATATATGTGTGTGAGAGTGAAAATATATGTGTGTGAGAGTGAAAATATATGTGTGTGAGAATGAAAATATATGTATGTGAGAGTGAAAATATATGTGTGTGAGAGTAAAAATATATGTATGTGATAGTGAAAATATATGTATGTGAGAGTGAAAATATATGTGTGTGAGAGTGAAAATATATGTGTGTGAGAATGAAAATATATGTATGTGAGAGTGAAAATATATGTGTGTGAGAGTGAAAATATATGTGTGTGAGAGTAAAAATATATGTATGTGATAGTGAAAATATATGTATGTGATAGTGAAAATATATGTGTGTGAAAGAAGAATGTATGTGTGTGAGAGTGAAAATATATGTGTGTGAAAGAAGAATGTATGTGTGTGAGAGTGAAAATATATGTGTGTGAAAGAAGAATGTATGTGTGTGAGAGTCAAAGAATAAATTTTGGCTTGTACGGCCCCTCATACTTAAGTGTGTGTATCATATACGACTGTGTGCGCTGTCTGATTGATGTAAATGTGCTGCCGTTGAGCGCATGATTGTGCATGATCGTGCTGTGCGTATGTGTTGAAATAAAGGTTGTTGTTTGTGGATGAGTGTGGAAGCAGGTGATCGAAGCAGTGAAAGAAATAAAGAAAGAAACCAAGGACAGGGGTGAGCAGCATGAAAACCCGGAAACATTCCAATTAGATCACTGACGGAGAGTGACGGTGTAAATTCTGCTTTTTGATGATGAGTGCCATCTAAAATTTCCTCAGAAGTCAATGTGCCATATAATTGCATTAGCAATAAATATAATAACCCTCTATATCAACAGTTACACACTATATAGAACAACTGTCAGGGTTTCTGGGTCGTTGACCCAGTATTTTCAGTTCATGTTCACTGTTTATCCTCTGTACGTTCCACTTCCTGTTGTGTGTTACGTAACTCTGTGTGCATTATGTTCTAGTTCTTATTCCATGCATCGTTAGTTCAATTGTGTTCAGCTGCTCACTCACCTGTCACCTATCAGTCATTGATCAGCCAGTGTATTTAAGTCCTCAGTTCTCTCCTGGTCAGCGTCGCGTCATTAATGTTGTAACTGCTGTCTATGCCCCATGTTTGCCTCCCAAGTTCAGATCAGTCAGCCGTTCATTCAGTTATTCAGTCAGTCAGCCATCTCCTGTTTTCGTCATTCGTCCCTCACAATAAACACCCTGCATCTTCACCATGAGTCCTGCGTTTGAGTCCTTTTCTCCACATCCACTCAGCAACCCCTGACAACAACTTTATAGAATTGTATTTGTTTGCAGATGTTGGCAGCTATCAGCGAACAGTTATCAGCTATTTTGAAACAAATTTTTTATCCATAACAAGAACTCCATAACAGCAAATGGTCTGTACAACAGAAAATGCATGTCTTGTTGGTATATGTATAATTTCTATACATTTTACATCAGATAAAAACTTTGGTTGTAAGATTCAGATAATTATTTATTAAAAGTGAGACATTTTAAATGAGAATAAGAAAGAAAAGTATTTCTTTGTGCCCCCCTCTCCCTGTTAATGCCCTACCTGCCCCCCTGGCAACACTTTGCTAGACCCGCCCCTGCACAGTTACCAGCTGTCAGCTGCTTAGAAAAGGATCCTGGTGTTATTTGTCTCTCAGAAACAGTTCATAACTTCAACTCATCCATGTCACCTAAAAGGTAAACCTGTTTCTCCATCACCTGTTCAGCTCTGATGATCCAGTAAGGACATCTCCTGGTTTCATCTTCACGTTTCCCTCTCACCACATATCCAAACCCACATCATGACCAGCAGCTTTACAGCTGTGGCTCCAGCAAACATCAGCTGATACTAGAAATGAATATTAAATAAATTCTAACAACAGCTGATCAAGCTTAAACGTGCTGCTGTTGTTTAGCGCAACATCCGCTGGTTTCCTCTTTCTGGCGCAAAGTGAGCGATAAACAAACAAGAGAGACGATCAGCTGATCATTGATCAGTTTCATGATTGAAGTAGAAACAGGAGAGGCAGGGGAGAGAATGAGAGAATAAGAGGCAGCTGTGCAGCGTAAACACAGAATAACTCCAGCTTTGTGTCTTTTTCATTGTAGCTGAATTACGGGACAAACTGTGTTTCTTTTCACCTCAACAAGAAACGAATAACATTGTCTCTGAATACAGAACGATTCCGTCTTTTTACGGACGGTTGGCAACTCTACTACCTAACCTTATGAATAAAATAAAATTCACTATCAGTAACATCATAGCACCACCCAGCTGTAGAAACTCCGTCATGCTAGCTAGCACGCAGTACGAGTTATTGTAACTGACTGTAAAAAGTCAGCACAACGAAAATAAACCACCTAAACTTGGTTTATATCTGACCCAGATAGACTGCAGGTCATAACTTCTTACCTGAAGTTCAGTTCACCTGACACTCGGACCGGCGGCCGCCTCGGGTCTCTCCTCCTCCTGTCTCCCCTTTCCCTCATCTACTCTGTGGAAACTCCGCCATAGCCACCGCCAGAGTTATTTTTACACATCTGCCAGCACCTGGCCAATCCACCAGCTTTCATTGTTTATACCGTTATTTACAAAAAAGAAAAAGAAAAAAAAAATCATCGGCCCATAAAAACGAAAAATCACCATCGGCCATTGGGCACATACCCAGTATGGACGATGGCCAGTCCAGCTATGGTCATGCAATCAGTTAACCCTTCGCGCGCCAGCTGTGGCACGCGTGCCCAGGGTGGCCAACCCCTGATCTACACCAATTGCAGCCTTGCATCAAAACTGGACAATCGGTTGTCGTTTGACTCCAGTATGTCGGCAATATCTTTGCCGGCTGGCTGCCGGGCGACATCTTTTCGACGACGGCGTCTCAGATTTGGCCGGGGAAGATGCACTCTGGGCCTTCTTCATTACAAGATCCTGGAAGCACCGATCGATGTAATCTTGGAGATCGCGATCGCGATTGGAGATGCGATCGCTCCTGCTGATTTCTGCACCATTTGGATGCTTTTCATGTGTTTAGGCTCAAACTGGTTTGAGTTTTGAAGGTGCACGGTGATGTGAAATAATAACTCCCCTCAAATGTCTTAAACCAAAAGTAACAAGCCTGTTTTTGGAAATGTAAGGAGTAGAAAGTTAAGATATTTGTGTTAAAATGTAGGGAGTAAAAAAAACAAGCTGCCAAAGTACAGGTACCTGAAAATTCTACTTAAGTACAGTAACAAAGTATTTGTACCTCGTTACTTCCCACCTCTGCCTCAATGTGATCATTCATCCTAATGCACATGAAGACTATTGAGTCAGGCATGTTAATGTGAGCTGGTTCTCTGCTCCGTGGCTGCTGGGTGACCCCTCATCTGTGGCTCTCCTTAGCTCTTCCCAAGAGGGTGACACGGTTGCTCCTCCGGTGGTCCTCCTTGTGTCACAGGCTGGGTCTCTGACCCAGCGCTCTGAGCCTCTCTTTTGTATTGGTTTCATTTTTGATATGTTATTAGTTTTTGTGTCAGTTCCTATCTGTCTTTAGTTTGGGTTGTTATTGTTTATTGTTCCTTGGTTTTCTATGTTTTGGGGTTTTGGTATTTATCATGGGTGGCACGGTGGTTAGCACTGTTGCCACACAGCAAGAAGGTCCTGAGTTCAATTCCACCATCAGGCCGGGGTCTTTCTGTGTGGAGTTTGCATGTTCTCCCCGTGTTTGCGTGGGTTCCCTCCGGGTACTCCGGCTTCCTCCCACCGTCCAAAGACATGCAGTTTGTGGGGATAGGTTAATTGGATAATCCAAATTGCCACTAGGTGTGAATCTGTGAGTGAATGTGAGTGTGAATGGCTGTCTGTCCCTGTGTGTTGGCCCTGCGACAGACTGGCGACCTGTCCAGGGTGTACCCCGCCTCTCGCCCTATGACAGCTGGGATTGGCTCCAGCGCCCCCCGCGACCCTGAAAAGGATAAGCGGTAGTGAATGGATGGATGGATGGTATTTATCATTATGTATTTAGGTCTGTTAAGTTTGTGTTGCCATGCTTAGTTTTAGTGTTCCTGTTTGTTACGTCCCCACTTAAAAGCTAGGCGATGAGGGTGGGGGACAGTAACAGTTAGATCCAGGTGGAATGAAAGAACGCCAGGCAGAGGTATTTAACATAAAATAGATCTTTATTGTAGGCAAACACCTCAATAATCATATAAATGGCAACAACAAAAGGAGACAGCACCGCTGCTTTAATGAGAAATCAGGGAGGTCAACCCAAAGTGGTAATGACCACTTCAACAAAGAAAGCAACAATAAGGCTTCAACAGAAAGAGACAGCAACGATGCTAGCAAACAATATCCAGGCAGGCCACACAAACTAATGAAGGCTGCCGTCACTCATGGGCAATCACTACTCACAAAGAGCCACACACCAGAAGGCTGGTCACACACAGCAGGCTGTTCCACACCTAGGCCAGTAGCACACTCTGACCAGCACAGAGGAAATCCACCAGAAACCTCTCCCTCCTCCACCACACTGCTCTTCTCCAGCTTATATCACCCCTGAGGGTAATTGGTTGTAACGAGAGCAGATGAACAGCAGGTGTGACCTAAAGGAGAAGGCAGGGGCAGAGAGAGACAAGGGGAGGGGCCAGAACGAAGGAGGAGAGGGAGAAGAAAACACCACGCCCACACAAGGGCAGTATCAGGAGGTCCAGCTAGGGCCGTAACACTGTTTTATTTTGACAGTGTCTTGTGTTCCTTGTTCATTATAGTTAGCTTTCCTTTCTTGGTCCTGTCATTAGGGTTATGTCTGTCAGCTGTTCCCCCATGTGCCTCCACTTCCACTGATCACCTCATGTGGGTATTTAAGCCTTCTGTTTTCTGCTTGTCATTGTCGGTTCGTCTGTTTATTTGACCTCAGTCACAGTCATGGTTTTCGTCTGTTATTCTACGGTAGTCTTAGTCATAGTCTTTGCCTGTTATTTTCCACCACAGTTATAGTTATAGTTTTTTGGTCTCAGTCCCTCTTAGTGTTTTTGTTTCTTAGTGTTTTTGTCAGTTTGCTTTGGTTTCCTGTGCCGTCATTAATAAAGGATCACTTTTCTGTTACAACTTACAACTCCTCGTCCATCATCTGCTTTTGGGTCCTGCTTCCTCACACATCGGCGCACCCCGCCGTGACAGAACGAACCGACCAGTCATGGACCCAGCGGATTCAGCTCTCACCGAGTGTCTGGAGGAGACGGCTCGGATCCAAGCGATCCTCGACCGCATCTTTACAGCGCCCGATTTGAAGAGCAAGCTTGTGATGGTTAACGTTGCTGAAGCTATTATGGAGAGGGATCCCCGCCTCCTTCAGCTCCCGGGCTCACCTGCTATCCGGTTGTTCAGTCTGACGTCACTAGCCGTGTCTGGGTCTAAACTCCGCTGCAGGTCCATATATCAAACGATCACTGTGGCATTACTGAGAGTTGAAAAACTGTCTAAAGTCTTTCATCTTTAATAAAATGATCAGCGTTCTGCTCTACCAGGTGTAACAATTGAGTTTAACATCCAGGCATCCATGAAAACGGAATTTATGACATTTAACGGAGTTAGAAGTTAGCAGGGAGTTAGCTCGCTAGCTTCTATCTAAATACAATATAGCATGTCCTGACTGCGGGGTTTTGGAAACAAATTAAAACGTACAGCTCTGTTATCACTTCCAGCATAAATGAAGACAGAAAACTAAACAGCAGTAACGTTTGTAGGGTTACTGAAGTTGGGCTAGCTGTTATATAATGATGTGCTGCGTGACCGCTAGCGACACAGCTACGTTAGCATAATATAAACAAGCTAACTTTTTTTTCCACTCGATAAAAGTTACCGTGAGTGTTCTCGGTGGTCAGGAACAAATGTAATCGCATGGCAGGATGCTGTAAAAGGACCAAACTTCAGCCAGGAGAACAACTGAGATAATCCATCCACAATACGAGGTTAGTCATTCATATACTGCTGCATGGGCTGGGCTGTAGTTACATCCTAAGGTTTTAAAAACTGAGCTTAAATAAATGATTAGCGGTAATAAAAGCCGAGGGAGGTCAACAGTGATCACTGACTGTTTTAGGAGCTTTTTGAGATCAAATAGAAGAAAATACATTCCGGAGCACGAGCCCTCTTTCCGGGGTACTCGACTGGCTCTCGGGGGACCTCGGAGTTACCAGGGACTTCCACCTATTGCACAGCCGTCTTCCACTCTCAAGAAAAAGCGGCGTGCGCGCCATCGACGCTCCACACCACGAACACAAGTGAGTGACTATATCTTGGCTCCTCATGTTTTTTCTCCGGAGATTATTGGAACGGACACTGCCTTTCCGGGTCATGAGCCCGGCTATGATGAGACTGTTTTCACTGGAAATGCTAGCCATCAGGCTCAGCTAAGCTGCTGTGGGACTGCTATCCAGGCCGGTTTGGAGCCGGAGACGGAGGTGCAGCTTGTGCAGCCTATTTCAGTGTCAGCTGGAGGGCCCGGGGAGCCCGTCCGGCCTCACGTCTCGTTTGCTGGAGGTTCGGGAGAACCCAGCCAGCTTCATGTCTTGTCTGCTGGAAGTTCGGGAGAACCCAGCCAGCTTCATGTTTCGTCTGCTGGAGGTTCGGGAGAACCCAGCCAGCTTCATGTTTCGTCTGCTGGAAGTTCGGGAGAACCCAGCCAGCTTCATGTTTCGTCTGCTGGAGGTTCGGGAGAACCCAGCCAGCTTCATGTTTCGTCTGCTGGAGGTTCGGGAGAACCCAGCCAGCTTCATGTTTCATCAGCTGGAGGGCCAGAAGAGCCCGTCCAGCCTCACGCCTCATCAGCTGAAGGGCCCGAGGAGCCCGTCCAGCCTCACGCCTCGTCAGCTGGAGGGCCCGAGGAGCCCGTTCAGCCTCACGCCTCGTCAGCTGGAGGGCCCGAGGAGCCCGTTCAGCCTCATGCCTCGTCAGCTGGAGGGCCCGAGGAGCCCGTTCAGCCTCATGCCTCGTCAGATGGAGGGCCCGAGGAGCCCGTTCAGCCTCATGCCTCGTCAGCTGGAGGGCCCGAGGAGCCCGTTCAGTCTCACGCCACGTCAGCTGGAGGGCCCGAGGAGCCCGTTCAGCCTCACGCCACGTCAGCTGGAGGGCCTGAGGAGCCCGTCCAGTTTCACACCTCGCCCAAGGAGCCCGTCTGGCCACCTGCTGCTTCACCACCTGTGGCTGCAGTGCCACCACCTGCTGCGCTACCGCTTGCTGCTTCTGCGCCTCAGCCTGAGGACGACGCCTCGCCTGGTTCTGCCACACCTCAGTCTGAGAACTCATACAAACTCATTTCACCCACTATAGACTGTGTGTTGCTGCAACTTACACAGCCTCCTGCCATGTCAGCTGGGGGGCCCGAGGACCCCGTCCAGCCACCACCTGCGGCTTCCTCACTGTCACCTGGTTCTGCTTCTGCTTCGCCTGTTCCAGCTTCAGCCTCAGCTTCTGCTTCGTCTGGTCCAGTTTCAGCCTGTGCTTTGCCTGGTTCAGTTCCGGCCTCAGCTCCTGCTTCGCCTGGTTCAGCCACAGCCTCGGCTTCTGCTTCTGTTTTGCCTGGTCCAGCCTCAGCCTCGGCTTCTGCCTCTGTTTTGCCTGGTCCAGTTTCAGCCTCAGCTCCTGCTTCGCCGTCGCCTGGTCCAGTCTCAGCCTCAGCTCTTGCTTCTGTTTCGCCTGGTCCAGCTTCAGCCTCAGCTTCTGCTTCGCCTGGTTCAGCCTCAGCCTCGGCTTGTGCTTCTGTTTCGCCTGGTCCAGCCTCAGCCTCGGCTTCTGCCTCTGTTTTGCCTGGTCCAGTTTCAGCCTCAGCTCCTGCTTCGCCGTCGCCTGGTCCAGTCTCAGCCTCAGCTCTTGCTTCTGTTTCGCCTGGTCCAGCTTCAGCCTCAGCTTCTGCTTCGCCTGGTTCAGCCTCAGCCTCGGCTTGTGCTTCTGTTTCGCCTGGTCCAGCTTCAGCCTCAGCTTCTGCTTCGCCTGGTCCAGCTACAACCTGTGCTCTGCCTGGTTCAGCCTCAGCCTCGGCTTCTGCTTCTGTTTCACCTGGTCCAGCTTCAGCCTGTGCTTCGCCTGGTTCAGCCTCAGCCTCGGCTTCTGCTTCTGTTTCGCATGGTCCGGCCTCAGCCTCGGCTTCTGCTTCTGTTTCGCCTGGTCCGGCCTCAGCCTCGGCTTCTGCTTCTGTTTCGCATGGTCCAGCTTCAGCCTATGCTTCTGCTTCGCCGTCGTCTGGTTCAGCTTCAGCCTCGGCTTCTGCTTCTGTTTCGCATGGTCCAGTTTCAGCCTCAGCTCCTGCTTCGCCGTCGTCTGGTTCAGCTTCAGCCTCGGCTTCTGCTTCGCCTGGTCCAGCTTCAGCCTCGGCTTCTGCTTCGCCTGGTTCAGCTTCAGCCTCGGCTTCTGCTTCGCCTGGTCCAGCTTCAGCCTGTGCTTCGCCTGGTCCAGCTTCAGCCTCAGCTTCTGCTTCGCCTGGTCCAGCTTCAGCCTGTGCTTCGCCTGGTCCAGCTTCAGCCTCAGCTTCTGTTTCGCCTGGTCCAGCCTCTGCTTCGGCCTCGCCTGGTCCAGCCTCTGCCTCTGCCTCGCCTGATACAACCTCTGCTACTGTCTCGCCTGGTCCAGCCTCTGTTTCTGCTTCGCCTGGTCCACCTTCAGCCTCAGCTTCTGCTTCGCCTGGTCCAGCTTAAGCCTGTGCTTCGCCTGGTCCAGCTTAAGCCTGTGCTTCGCCTGGTCCAGCTTCAGCCTGTGCTTCGCCTGGTCCAGCTTCAGCCTCAGCTTCTGCTTCGCCTGGTCCAGCTTCAGCCTGTGCTTCGCCTGGTCCAGCTTCAGCCTCAGCTTCTGTTTCGCCTGGTCCAGCCTCTGCTTCGGCCTCGCCTGGTCCAGCCTCTGCCTCTGCCTCGCCTGATACAACCTCTGCTACTGTCTCGCCTGGTCCAGCCTCTGTTTCTGCTTCGCCTGGTCCACCTTCAGCCTCAGCTTCTGCTTCGCCTGGTCCAGCTTAAGCCTGTGCTTCGCCTGGTCCAGCTTAAGCCTGTGCTTCGCCTGGTCCAGCTTAAGCCTGTGCTTCGCCTGGTCCAGCTTCAGCCTCAGCTTCTGCTTCGCCTGGTCCAGCTTAAGCCTCAGCTTCTGCTTCGCCTGGTCCAGCCTCAGTTTCTGCTTCGCCTGGTCCAGCTTCAGCCTCAGCTTCTGCTTCGCCTGGTCCAGCTTCAGCCTTAGCTTCTGCTTCGCCTGGTCCAGCTTAAGCCTGTGCTTCGCCTGGTCCAGCTTCAGCCTCTGTTTCTGCTTCGCCTGGTCCAGCTTCAGCCTCAGCTTCTGCTTCGCCTGGTCCAGCTTAAGCCTGTGCTTCGCCTGGTCCAGCTTCAGCCTCAGCTTCTGTTTCGCCTGGTCCAGTCTCTGCTGCTGCCTCGCCTGGTCCAGTCTCTGCTGCTGCCTCGCCTGTTCCGGCCTCTGCTTCTGCCTCGCCTGGTCCGGCCTCTGCTTCTGCCTCGCCTGGTCCTGCTCCTGCTTCGCTGTCACCTGGTCCAGCCTCGGCTTCTGCTTCTGGTTCGTCTGGTCCGGCTTCAGCCTGTGTTTCGCCTGGTCCGGCTTCGGCCTCGACTCCTGTTTCGCTGTCGTCAGTTCCAGCCTCGGCTTTTGTTCCTGCTTCGCCTCCGCCTGGTCCAGCTTCGGCCTCAATTTCTGTGTCGGCCTCGCCTGGTTCTGCGGTTGTGTTGCTGTCGCCCAAGCCTCGTTTTGCCCCTCGGGATCGCCGGCCGCTTTCCGGGCCGTTTGTTGGACATCATTGCCGTCGGGGTCGGCCCCCTGAATCTTTGGCCTGTGACCTGCTGTGCTCTCGACCTCCGGGTCGGCCCCCTGAGCTCATGGGCTATGGACTGCTGGACCGTTGGCCTCCTGGTCGGCCTCCCGAACTTTTGTACTCCATTTTGCTTTTCTGTCGACCTCTGGGGCGGCCGCCTGAACTGCTTCGCCATTTGCTCCTGCTCTGCCGGGTTCCTGGTCGCCCTCCTGAAGCTGGGTCTCGGACTCTTGTGTCCTTGTTGTGTTTGCTCTGTATGTTTTTGCTGCTTTGTTTTTTGTGGTTTTGTTTCTGGCCCTCCTTCCTGGTCCCCCTCCGCCCGCCCTGGGTGGGTGGTTGTGGTTTTGTTTTTGTGTTTGCTCTGTGTGTTTTCGCTGCTTTGTTTTTTGTGGTTTTGTTTCTGCTCCATGCCCTATGGCTCCCCACACCCTCTAGCAGATCATTACATGGAGAAACCTTTTGAATACAAGCGTGCTGATCCACACAAACTACAGCTTTTTTGGCTGCTACCTCAAAGCACATTGTCCGCTGTTGGTCCTAAGTGCTGCACAAAAGCGTTCAATATTTAGTCTTTACTGTTAGCTAGATTATTGCTGCGGTGTTGTGTTTATTATGTTGCTCTCTTTTTGCTTGTTTCTCTGTTTTTTTTCTCTCAACAGGTGATTTTTCTTCTTCTTTCCTTTATGTGTCTTCTCTCACTGCCCCTCTTCCCCTTTGTTTTTCTTTCCCTTCCTCTCTTTCTCTCTCCTTTCCTATCCCCCAGATATGTCTGTCTCGTCTGTAATAACTTAAATTAAAATAAATAAACAAATAATAATAACAAAGGTCAATCAAATGGACCAATAAGGCAAGGCCGTGATGACCCTATACTGTGTTCTCTGCATCTGTTCCATTTTTTGCGCTAATCATCACCTGCATTTATGTATATATCTACCTGCCTAGCACTTTTGATTAGAATTTTTATGTGTATTTAAGTGTTTGTTTTACAGTATGTTTGCACTAAGTACCGAAGCAATGTTGTAAACCTTCTCAACATTTGGCAATAAAACCCTTTCTGATTCTGATCTACTTGGTAAAGTAAATCTGTTGGGCATCTTTTTTGGCCGTCAGACAACAATTCTGGCAGCTGAAGAACCAAACAGGCAAAAAACCAAAAAACATGGGCGCTAGTTCACATCTGAGGTTTCATAGAACTCGCAGAGCTGACTTTGACAAGATCCAAAGATCGACTTAACCCTATAAAGCCTTTTGTATCATATTTGATACAAGAGTTTCTGAGATCTCTATCTCATCAACATCATCGATACCTGCCATAATTTCAAAATGTTATGGACATGCATGCATATGTGCAGAGTCGGCCCAAGCACAGGAATGCAGCTTAGTTTATGCTCGTTATTTAACAGGCACTCTAGTTGACATGGTCCCAAACGGTAAGAAAATAACTTTATTTATATTATATTATTATATTTATGAATTTCTTAAATAGCAATTTCTTTAATAGTTTAGATGTCACAGTTAATGCATTCATTATTATGTGAAGATGCCCCCTGTTCTGTTATTCTTTTGTAAACCGGGAAAGTCTTGTCAATAATATGTGTTGAAGAAAACAAAAGGATCATTTGTGCTCATTTGTTTTCAGAAGATGAGATAGAAGAAGAATGGGACAGTCAGCACAAGCAAATCCGCATGTTTTTGGTCGTTCCATGTTTTCTGTATTTGGTCCTGTTTCATTCAGAAGCAGCTATGTTTTCTTTTTAAGTGGTTATCAGAGTGATCCCAGACCTGTCCCTGGTTTCAGGCTCAACGGTGTTTGAGATCCTTTTGCTCACCTCTAGAGGGCTATCAACCTCCATATATGGCCTCAGAGATGCATGGATCCAGAGCTGGCCCTTCATAGTGGACTATATTAATGCGGCTTAGTTTATGAATTCATTAATATACGTGCGTTTTAGTTGATATGGTCACAAATAGTAAACAACATATTTATAAATGTCATGAAGCAAATAGCAGTGTGGTTTAGATGTCAAGCACACACATCCATACATATGCAATAATACTAAGTGCAATAATCCTTTCTGTCATCGTTGTATTTTTACTCAGTTGTATATAGTATTTGTATTTGTATTCTATTTTTATCTTATTGTATATTTATTTTATTTTATTCTACTGTATATAGTATTTTATTTTATTCTATTCTGTACAGTTGTGTACTGTATTTATTCTTATTGTATTCTAATTTTTGCCTCATAACTTTTGCACTGTCCACTTCCTGCTGTGACAAAACAAATTTCCCACGTGTGGGACTAATAAAGGTTATCTTATCTTATCTTATCTTATGTACTGGGTGATACAGATTCATTTATACCTTCAACATATAACCTTTTCCCTTCT